>NW_016815776.1:482743-518079 GCF_001698545.2 Rhinopithecus bieti | reverse complement strand
TTCTTAGGTCTGGTAGTAATTGTATAAATTTCAAAGCTACAGTGTTAGGTGCATATATATTTATGATAGTGATATTTTCTTGTTGGACAAGTACTTTTATCATTATATAATGTTCCTGTTTATCTTTTTTAACTCTGTTGCTGTAAAGTTTGTTTTGTCTGATATAAGAATAGCTACTTCTGGCCGGGTGCGGTGGCTCAAGCCTGTAATCCCAGCACTTTGGGAGGCCTAGACGGGCGGATCACGAGGTCAGGAGATCGAGACAATCCTGGCTAACATGGTGAAACCCCGCCTCTACTAAAAAATACAAAAAACTAGCCGGGCAAGGTGGCAGGCGCCTGTAGTCCCAGCTACTCGGGAGGCTGAGGCAGGAGAATGGCATAAACCCGGGAGGCGGAGCTTGCGGTGAGCTGAGATCCGGCCACTGCACTCCAGCCCGGACGACAGAGCGAGACTCCGTCTCAGAAAAAAAAAAAGAATAGCTACTTCTGCTCCCTGATTGTGACCATTTGCATGGTATATATTTTTCCACCACTTTACCTTAAGTTATGTTGAGTCCTTATGTGTTATGTGAGTTCCTTAAAGACAGCAGCTACTTGGTTAGTGAGTTTTTATCCATTCTGCCATTCTGTAT
The DNA here is from genome assembly GCF_001698545.2 of Rhinopithecus bieti. Lineage (NCBI taxonomy): Eukaryota > Metazoa > Chordata > Mammalia > Primates > Cercopithecidae > Rhinopithecus > Rhinopithecus bieti. The sequence continues at coordinate 517,445 of NW_016815776.1, read as the reverse complement.
TTTTTGAGTGGAGCATTTAAGCTATTTACATTCAATGTCAGTATTGATATGTGAGATACTATTCTATTCATTCTGTCATTTGTTGCCTGAATGCCTTGCTTTTTTCATAGTTTTTTGTTTTATAGATCCTGTGAGATTTATGCTTTAAAGATGTTCTATTTTAGTGTATTTGGAAAATATGTTTCAACATTTAGAGCTCTTTTTAGCAGTTCTTATAGTGCTGGATTGGTAGTAGTGAACTCTTTCAGAATGTTTTTTTGGGGGGGGTTCTGAAAAAGGCTGTATCTTTCCTTCATTTATGAAGCTTAGTTTTGCTGGATACAGTATTCTTGACTGATAATTATTTTGTTTAAGGAGGCTACAGATAGGGCCCCAATCCCTTCCAGCTTGTAGGGTTTCTGGTGAGAAATCTGTTAATTTGATAGGTTTTTCTTTATAGTCTACCTGATGCTTTTGCCTCACAGCTCTTCAGATTCTTTTCTTTGTCTTGGCTTTAGATAACCTGATAACTATGTGCCTAGGCAATGATCATTTTGTGATAAATTTCCAAGCTGTTCTTCGAGGTTTTTGTATTTGGATGTCTAGATCTCTAGCAAAGCCATGGAAGTTTTCCTCAATTATCCCTTCAAATATATTTTCCAAACTTTAAGATTTCTCTTCTTCCTCGAGAACATCGATTAATCTTAGATTTTGTCATTTAACATAACTTCTTGGATATTTTGTTCATTTTTTAAAAAAATTCTTTCTTCTTTGTTGCAGTGAGTTAATTCAAAAGCCTTGTCTTCAATCCCTGAAGTTCTTTCTTCCACTTGTTCCATTCTGTTGCTGAGACTTTCTAGTGTATTTTGCATTTCTCTAAGTGTGTCTCTCCTTTCCAGAAATTGTGATTGCTTTTTACTTATGCTATCTATTTTACTGAAGATTTTTCCTTTCATATGTTGTATTCGTTAAATTGGACTTCACTTTTCTCTGGCGCCTCCTTGATTAGCTTAATAGTTAACTTTCTGAATTATTTTTCTGGCAATTCAGATATTTATTCTTGGTTTGCATCCATTGCTGGTGAGCTGGTGTGATACTTTGGAGGTGGTAAAGAACCTTGTTTTATGTTACCAGAATTGTTTTTCTGGTTTATTCTCATTTGGATAGACTACATCAGAGGGAGGATTTGGGACTCATGGGCTGCTGGTCAGATTTTTTTGTCCCAAGGGGTGCTCCCTTGATGTGGAACTTTCCCTTTTCCCTAGGGATGTGGCTTCCTGCGAACCAAACTGCAGTGATTTTTATTTTTCTCCTGGATCTAGCCACCCAGCAGAACTACTGGGCTCCAGGCTGGTACTGGGGAGTGTCTACAAAGAGTCCAGTGATATGAACCATCTTCAGTTCTCTCAGCCATGGATACCAGTACCTGCTCTGATGGAAGTGGGAGGGGAATGAAGTGGACTCTGTTAGGGTCTTTGGTTGTGGTTTTGTTTATTGTACTAGTTTTGAGTTGGTTGACTTCTAGCCAGGAGGTGGCACTTTCAAGAGAGCATCAGCTGTGGTGGTAGAATAGGGAGGATCAGGTGGTGGGTGAGGCCATAGAGCTCCCAAGAGATTTGTCCTTTGTCTTTGGCTACCAGGGCAGGTAGAGAAAGACCATCAGGTGGTGGCAGGATTCGGTGTGTCTGAGTGCAGACTCTCCATTGGGTGGGGCTTGCTGTGGCTGCTTTGAGGAATGGAGCTGTGGTTCTCAGGTCAATGGGGTTGTTCCCAGGGGAATTATGGTTGGCTCTGCTGTGTCATGCAGGTCACCAGGGAAGTAGGGAAAAGCCAGCACTTACAGTCCTCACCCAGCTTCCATGTAGCCCAAAAGACCAGTCTCACTTCCCCCATACTTATCTAACAGCACCGAGTTTATTTCCAGGCAACGGGTAAGCTGGGCTGAGAACTAGCCCCAGGCTACTGACCTGCCAACTGAGAAAGTAAGCAGGGCTTTCAGGATTTATGCCTTCCCACTTGCAGCAGCTTCTGTGCTGTGTCTGCACTCCTGATTCACTCCCACCCCCAGGTTCTGTCCAGGAAACTTTGCATTCCTTTGAAATTGTTACAAAGTTCAGCTGGAAGTTTCCTTCTTCATAATGGTCTATTCCCATTTCCTCTGGCAGCCCTCCCCAGGAACCCCTGTAAGACAAAGTCAGAAATGGCTTCCCTGGGAACTGAGAGAGCCCACAGGGCTCTTCCTCCTACTTCCCCTACTCCTGTTTTCCACTTGGCTCTCTAAATTTGTCTCAGCTCCAGGGAAGGTCAAATCCTTCTCTGGTGATCTGGACCGTCAGCTTTCCCAGTAAGGGTGTGAGTTCAGGAGCAGATGATTCCTTTTCACACTTTCACACTTTGGGAACTCACAGTTTTTCAGCTGTTTCCAGGGGCCTGCAGTAGCAATCCACTTCCTTCAAAGGGTCTATAGATTGTCTGGGCTTTCCTGGTATGTTCCTGTGGGTAGTTCTTGGAGCAAAAGTTCATGATGTGAGCCTCCACATGTTGCTCTGTCCATCCAAGTGGGAGCTGCAAGTCAGTCCTGCCTCCTATCTGTAGTTTTTATTCTGAGTCCTGATCTTTATTTCTTGTCTTCTGCTAGCTTTGGAGTTTGTTTGCTGGTGGTTCTTCTAGTTGTGATGTTAGTTTAACTTGATATCTTTCTAGTTTTTTGATGTGGGCATTTATTGCTATACATTTCACTCTTAACACTGCTTTAGCTGCATCCCAGAGAGTCTGGCACATTGTCTCTTTGTTCTCATTAGTTTCAAAAAACTTCTTGATTTCTGCCTTTACTTCATTATTTACCCAGGAGTCATTCAGGAGCAGTTTGTATAATTTCCATGTAGTTATGTGGTTTTGAGTGAATTTTTAAATCTTGTGTTCTAATTTAATTGCACTGTGGTCTGAGAGACTGTTTGCTATGATTTCAGTTCTTTTGCATTTGCTGAGGAGTGTTTCACTTCAATCATGTGATCAATTTTAGAGAAAGTGCCATGTGGCAATGAGAAGAATGTATATTCTTGAGGTGGAGAGTTCTGTAGATAGCTATTAGGTCCACTTGATCCAGAGTGGAGTTCAAGTCCTGAATATCTTTGTTAATTTTCTGTCTCGATGATCTAATATTGTCAGTGGTTTGTTAAAATCTCTCACTATTATATTGTGGGAGTCTAAGTCTCTTTGTAGTCTCTAAGAACTTGTTTTATGAATATGATGCTCCTGTATTGAGTGCATATATATTTAGGATAGTTAGCTCTTCTTGTTAAATTGAACCCTTTACCAGTACGTAATGCCCTTGTCTTTTTTGATCTTTATTGGTTTAAACTAGAATTGTGACCCCTGCTTTTTTCTGTTTTCCATTTTCTTGGTAAATTTTACTCCATTCCTTTGTTTTGAGCCTATGCGTATCTTTGCACGTGAGATGGGTCTTGGGAAGACAACATACTGATAGGTCTTGGCTCTTTATCTAGCTTGCCATTCTGTGTCTTTAAATTGGAACATTTAGCTCATTTACATTTAAGGTTAGTATTGTGTATGAATTTTATCCTATCCTCATGATGCTAGTTGGTTATTTTGCAGACTTGTTTATGTGGTTGCTTTATAGTGTCACTGGTTTGTGTACTTCGGTGTTTTTGTAGTGGCTGGTAATGGTTTTTTCTTTTGATATTTAGTGCTTCCTTCAAGAGCTCTTGCAAGGCTGGCCTGGTGGTAACAAATTCCCTCAGCATTTGCTTGCCTGAAAAGGATCTTATTTCTCTTTCACTTATGAAGCTAACTTTTGCTGGTTCTGAAATTCTGGGTTGGAGATTCTTGAAGAATGTTGAATATTGTCCCCCAGTCTCTTCTGGCTTGTAGGGTTTCTGCTGAGAGGACCACTGTTAGTCTGATGGGTTTCCCTTTGTAGGTGACCTGGCCTTTCTCTCTGACTGCTGTTAACATTTTCTTTTTTCTTTCATTTGGACCTCGGAGAATTATATTAGTCTTTTCTCATGCTACTATAATGAACTGCCCGAGACTGGCTAAGTTATAAAGGAAAGAGAGAGATTTAATTGACTTACAGTTCCATATTTCTGGGGAGCACTCAGGAAACTTATAATCATGGTGGAAGGCAAAGGATAAACAGGCACCTTCTTCACAGGGCAGAGTCAGTGCAAGCAGGGGAAATGCCAGATGCTTCTAAAACTATCAGATCGCATGAGACTCACCCACTATCACAAGAAGAGCATGGGAGAAATAGCCCCGGATCCAATTACCTCCACCTGGTCCCACCCTTGACATGTGGGGATTATTGGGATTATAATTCATGATGAGATTTTGGGTGGGGATACAGCCAAACCATATCAAGAGTCTGATGATTGTGTGTCTTGGGTTGATCTCATGGAGTATCAGTATCATACTGGGGTTCTCTGCAGTTCCTGAATTTGAATGTTGACCTATCTTGCTAAGGTTCAGGAAGTTGTGGATGATATCATCAAGTACATTTTCCAACTTGGTTCCATTCTCCCCACCCCTTTCAGGTCCCCCAATCAATCATAGGTTCTGTCTTTTTACATAATCTCATACTTTTGGAGATGTCATTCATTCCTTTTCATTCTTTTTTTTTTTTTTTTCTTATTCTTGTCTGCCTGTCTTATTTCAGAAAAATAGTCTTCAAGCACTGAGATTCTTTCTTCCAACTTGGTCTATTCTGTTATTGATACTCATGATTGCATTGTGAATGTCTCATGTTGTGTTCTTCTCTAAACTGGCTATCAGCTCCTGTATTGTTTTATCATGATTTTTAGCTTCTTTGCATTGAGTTACAACATGCTCCTTTAGCTCAGCAAAGTTCATTATTACTCACCTCTGAAGCCTACTTCTATCAGTTCAGCCAAGCCTCAACCCAGTTCTGTGCCCTTGCGGGGGAGAGGTGTTGTGGTCATTTGAAGGAGATAAGGCACTCTGACTTTTGAGTTTTCAGCATTTTTGCATTTATTCTTTCTCAATCTTTGTGGGCTTTTCTACCTTTGATCTTTACAGTTTTTCCTGTACCTGGACGTATCACCAGTGAAGGCTGAGAAACAGCAGAGATGGCAGCCTGCTCCTACCTCTGGAAGCTCCATCTTGGGGTTTAGTGACCTGTTGCCAGCCGGAATTGCACCTATAGGAGGTGGCTGGAGATCCTTGTTGGGGGGGCCTCACCCAGTCAGGAGGAACAGGATTAGAGACCTGCTTAAATAAGAAATCTGGCTGATTTTTGGTAGTGCAGCTGTGCTGCATTGTGGGGGACCCTTCCTTGTCCAGACCCTTGGACTCTCCAGAGCCAGCAGGCTATAACAGCTGAGTTGACTGAACCAGAGATGACAGTCACTCCTCTCCCCAGGAACTTGGTCCTTCTCATGCAGATTCCAGCTGTCACTTTTGGCTGGCTGGAATTCCAAGCCAGTGGGTCTTAACTTGTGAGGTGCCGTTGAAGTGGGGCCCGCAAAATGACACTGCTTGGCTCCCTGGATACAGCCTACTTCCTAGGGGTATGTAGGGATCGATATTCCACCACACTGGGAATCCCAGGGCCAGAGTATGCAAAATTCCTGGGTCTCTGTGTGTGCCTGAGTGGCTACTCTGCCGGGACTCCACACATCTCTGTGAGTCAGACCCGAGGCTCTGGTGGCATGGGCTAATGAAGGGATCTCCTGATCTGCAGTTGCAAAAATCTGTGGGAGAAGCATGGTTTCCTGAGTGGGATCACTCACTGCTTCCCTTGGCTCCATGCTGTTCCCAGGTGGCTGTCGCCTCACCCTGCTTTTCTTCATTCTCTACAGGTAGGGCTGTTTGCCTAGTCAGTCCCAGTGTGAGAGTCTGGATATTTCAGTTGAAGGTGCTGAATTCAGGCATCACTTTCATTCCTTTCCCTGAGGGCCACAGACTGCAGCTGCTTTTAATTGGCCATGTTGGCCCCAGGTCCAGCCTCTTTTTTCTAATGTTTAAATTAGTGGCCTGAGGCCATATGGCCTTGCAAGTCTTAAGAGAATCTGGTTTGCATGGTTCCAATCCTCCTGGTAAGCAGCTCTCCATTTTATGAAATGAAGTTGACCCTACAAATATGTCCTTTGGAGCAGGGGCTTTTGTAGTTCTGTCCATTGTCATCTAAACTTAACACAATAAGGCCGTTGGAGTAAAGAATGGCTTTCTAGAATGCAAGGCATTAAAATAAGGTAACACACTCCTTACTGTAGCATGCTAGTCCACTACAGCCCAGTCTCAGCTCCAGCCACACATCTTTCAAGGATATTTGTTGGAATTTATCATTTTGTCATACAATCTCATCTATACTCAAATTCACTAATTTTGTTCTCAACTTTCTCATTTATAGTTAACTTATTGATTTATTTAAATTTCCTTTCTGAAATTTTTATTCAACTCTTTTTCAAACCTGCTTTCCCCGTTCCCTTTCAAACTGCTCCTGTGGTTCCTGTTATGTGCATTTAATCATTTGTTGTGTTTGCGGTTTCTCAGACAGGCAAAGAATTGTTTCTTCTTTGTTTTGTAATCTTTTACTCTGAGCTTATCTCTAGTAGGAATTGCCTAACACATGCCCTAAGCTGTAAATACATGTCTATTGAGAGGTTTTGAGTTTGTCTTTGCTCAGTGCCCTAAAGACTTCAAGGATGCATTTTTAAGTTTGTTTCTGAGTGGAGGATTTCCACAGCATGTGAACTGTGTGCATTTGGACTTGATGCCCGTGCACAGAGCAGACCTGGGCGTCTAACTTCTCAGAGGTGACTCATTCCAAAGTGGTTGGCTGGCTTCCTCCCTGCATCCCTAGGGCAGTGGCAGTGTTTATTCTGGGACCCGAATTCAGACAGTCCTTTGAAGCTTCAGGTTTTATGCAGACATCTCAGCTCAAGTTTTTTTTGTGTAGAGAGCTTAGGTCCCCATTCTTGCTCCTCATGGACTTTAAAACTCCAGTTGAGGCGGTAGGCCACAGCTCCTCAGCAGCCACTCAGTTTCAACTCCCCGGTGCAGCTATGCTTTCCTTGTTTTTGATTCCTGAAGAGTTCTCTTTCCAGCTTTTTTATTTTTGTTTTCTTCGATTGTTAATGTTATATTATATCCAGCATCTCAATTTATTTGGAAAAGGAAAGCAGTCCCCTATTCAATCAGGCTGAAAATATGTACTAAAAATTGTATACGCCTTACTTAGCTCAGTTCACACAACAAACCTACGCATAGATACTATTATTATCCTCACTTCACAGATGAGGCTCCCAAGGATTAGAAGGGTTCTGTTATTTTCCCAAAGTCAGAACATGATTCCCTAGAAATTCATGAGGCAGCTGTGATACCTAACTCATTACCCAAAGACTTGGCCTGTAGCAACCCCTTTCGCTATCCCGTCTGTCTCATTCTGTGGTTCCTCAAACCCCAGGGCAGCTGGTCACTTAGCAGACTGCTCATTCTGTTCAACCACACTCACATCAAAGCCTTCTCACTATTCTCCTGCTACAAATGGTCCTCTTCCCCTGTTCAAGTCCTTTCTATCTTGCAATAACTTGTCTCAGACTCACTTTCTCAATCAGTCACCCCTCCATCCATCTCTTTCCCCTCTCTAGTGAGTATTGTAAGCTCAGATCAGGAATGAGGGGAGAATAGGCAAGACAAAAGCATTATCAGAACCATGCAGTAAAGGAAGTGGAGAAAGAGTGGGGGAATGCAAAAGCAATGGTAGTATTTTGGCTTGGATGACAGATTGCATGAGGGAGTGTTTACTGAAGCCAGGGATCACAGGAGAGGGAGCAGGCTAGGCTGTAGCATGGGAGACATTGAGCTCAAACTTGGAGACAATGTGTTTGAAGTACCTGTAGAACATCCAAGTAGGGCCATTTGGAGGTACTCTGACATGCAAGTACACCATTTAGAAGATGATTCTCTGCTCAAGATCCTGATTTGGAAGTGAGTATGACATTGGTTATGTGTGAAGTGATAATACAAGAGGCCGCATGTGGAAGCCCACGGTGGTGTGTGTGTTCCTTGAGTTAAGATATCATGTCATTTCAGCCACACAATAATAGTTAATAGTGAGGAACTTCAACAGCTCACTGACAGTGTTAGACAGATCATTGAGGCAGAAAACAAACAATAAAATTCGGGCATTGACCAACTGGACCTAAGAGACATCTATAGACTACTCCACCCAACGACCACAGAACATGCATTCTTCTTATCTGCACATGGAACATATACTAAGATCGATCACATTCTCAGTCATAAAGCAAATCAAAACCATACTAAGCACGCTCTCAAGACTGCAATGCAGCAAAAATAGAAATCAATACCAAGATCCCTCAAAACTGTATGAAAACATGGAAGTTAAACAACTTGCTCCTGAATAACCCTTGGGTGAACAACAAAATTAAGGCAGAAATCAAAAAATTCTTTGAAATTATTGAAAATGGACTTACCAAAATCTTTGGGATGCAGCTAAGAGGAAAGTGTATAACACTAAAATGCCTTCACTAAGAGGTTAGAAAGATTTCAATTTAACAATCTAACATAACACCTAGAGGAAGAAGGGGAGAGAAAGAACAATCCAACCCCAAAGATAGCAGAAGAAATAACTAACATCAGAGGAGAACTGAACAAAATCCATACAAAAGATCAGTAAAACCAAGAGCTGCTTTTTCAAAAGAATAAACAAGATTGATACAGAGCTAGCTAGATTAACAAATAAAAAGAGAAGATCTCAACAGACACAATTGGAAATGACAAAGATGACATTACAATCAATCCCACAAAAAGCAAAAGATCCTCAGAGACCATTATGAAAACCTCTATGTATACAAACTAGGAAATCTAGAGAAAGTGGATAAATTCTTGATAACACACAATCTCCAAAGATTGAAGTAGGAAGCATGTGAAAACCTGAACAAATAATGAATTACAAAATTTTAAAAACCTACTAACCAAAAAGAGCCCTAGACCAGATGGATTCACAACCCATTATCAGATCTGCAAAGAAAGAACTGATACCAATCCTACTGAAACGATTCCAAAAAATTGAAGAGAAGGAGCTCCTTCCTAGCTCATTCTATGAAACTAGCATCATTCTGATACAAAAATTTGGCAGAGACACAACATAAAAAGAAAACTTCAAGCCAATATCCATGATGAACATAGATGTAAAAATCCCCAATGAAATACTAGCAAACTGAATACAGCAGCACATCACAAAGTTAATTCACCACAGCCAAGGTTTTATTCCTGGGATGCAAGGTTGACTCAACACATGCAAATCTATAAATGTGATTCACCATGTGAACAGAATCAAAAACCACACAATTAATAGATGCAGAAAAAGCCTTTGGTAAAATCCAGCATCCCTTCATGATAAAAACCCTCAACAGATGAGGCATCAAAGGAACATATCTCAAACTATTAAGGGCCATCTATGACAAACCCACAGCCAACATTATACTAAATGGAGAAAAGCCCAAGAAGAACCATTCCCCTTGAGCACTAGAACAAGACAAGGACACCTATTCTCACCACTCCTTTTCAACATAGTACTGGAAGTCCTAGTCAGAGCAATTAGGCAAGAGAAAGAAATAAAATGCATCCAAACAGAAAAAGAATAAGTCAAACCATCTCTCTTTTTCAATGATATGATTCCTTACTTAGAAAACCCTAAAGACTGCCAAAAGTCTCCTGGAACTGATAAAGTTTCAGCATACAAAATTAGTAACAGTTTTATACACCAATAATGTTCTAGCTGAGAACCAAATCAGGAACATAATCCCATCTACAATAGCCACAAAATAAATGAAATACCTGAGAATTCATCTAACCAAGGAGGTAAAAGATCTCTGCAAAGAAAACTACAAAACATTGCTGAAACAAATCAGAGATGACACAAAGAAATGGGAAAACATTTCATGCTTAAGGATTGGAAGAATCAATATCATTAAAATGGCCATTTTATACACTGCCCAAAGCAATTTATACATTAAATGTTATCCCTATCAAAATACCAATGTCATTTTCACAGAATTAGAAAATCTACTCATAAATTTATATGAAACAAACAACAAAACAAATAACCACAGCAATACTGAGCATAAAAAGAAAGAAAGAAAGAAAGAAAGAAAGAAAGAAAGAAAGAAAGAAAGAAAGAAAGAAAGAAAGAAAGAAAGAAAGAAAGAAAGGAAAACCAAAACCTGGAGGCATCACACTACTTGACTTCAAATTATAACGTAAGGCAACTGTAACAAAAACAGCATGATACTGGTACAAAAACAGACACATAGACCAATGGAACCGAATAGAGAACCCAGAAATAAATCTGCACATCTACAGCCATCTGATCTTCAGCAAAATAGGCAAAAATAAGCAATGGAATAAGGACAGTCTATTCAATGAATGGCGTTGGGATAATGGGCTAGCCATATGGAACAGAATGAAGCTGGACTCCTACCTCTCATCATATACAAAAATTAACTCAAAATGGATTAAAAATTTAAATGTAAAACCCCAATTATAAAAATCCTAGAAGAAAACCTAGGAACTACCCTTCTCAACATCAGCTTTGGCAAAGAATTTATGGCTAAGCCTCTAAAAGCAATTGCAAGAAAAACAGAAATTGACAAGTGGGAGCTAAAGTAAAGGGCTTCTTCACAGCAAAAGAATTTATCAACAGAGTAAACAGCCTACAGGATGGGAGAAAATATTCATAAACTATGCATCTAACAAAATTCTAATATCCAGAATCTACAAGGAACATAAATCAACAAGCAAAAACAAATAATCTCATTTAAAAATGGGCAAAGGATATGAACAGATACTTCTCAAAGGCAGATGTAAAAGTGGCCAACAAAAATATGAAAACAATGCACATCATTAATCGTCAGAAAAATTCAAATCAAAACCACAAAGAGATATCATCTCATACCAGTCAGAATGGCAATTATTAAAAAGTCACAAATAACAGATGCTGGCCAGGCTATGGAGAGAAAGGAATATACTGTTGGTGGGAATGCAAACTAGTTCAGCCACTATAGAAGGCAGTTTGGAAATTTCTCAAGGAACTTAGAACTAAAATTTGATCCAGCAATCCCATTACTGGGTATATATTCAGAAGAAAACAAATTGTTTTACCAAAAAGACACATGCATTTGTATGTTCATAGCAGCACTGTTCACAATAGCAAAGACACAGGACCAACCTAGGTGCCCATCAACAATGGACTGAATAAAGAAAATGTGGTACATATACACCATGGAATACTATGCAGCCATAATCATGTCCTTTGCAGCAACATAGATGGAGCCAAAGGCCATTATTCTAATCAAATTAACACAAAAAAAGAAAACCAAATACCACATTTTTTCACTTATAAGTGGAAGCTAAACATTGAATACTCATAGACATAAATATAAGAATGATAGACACTGGGACTAATAGATGGGGGAGGGAAAGAGAGGGGAATGGTTTGAAAAACCACCTATTGGTTATTATGCTTGGGCATTACCTGTGTGATAGGATCATTTGGACCTCAAACCTCAGAGTCACACAATATACCCATGTAACAATCTGCATATGTACCCCTCAATCTAAAATAAAAGTTGAAGTTATCTTGAAAAATGATGTCATTTCTTTCTCATAATACTGCCTAAGACAGTATAAGGAGGAATATGAAAAGCTGCTTCAATATTGAAAAGCGTGTTCCAAGATTGATTGATAGTTTTTATGACTGTCACCCCCTTCTCCCACCTGGAAGCCTCCAGATCTCCCATTGCCTACAGAATAAAAGCAACCCAAGTGCTCAGTTTCAGATCTCTCCTTGCAGCCTTATTGCACACTCTTCACCTTTCCCAAATGCAGCCTGACACCCCCAAACTCTGTCATCCCCATCCACCTCAACAGAGTTAACATGGCAATTTGCACAAATCTGTGCTGGATATGAATCCCGATCTGTTATAAGCCTTTTAGTCAATTCCATGACCGGACTATAAGCTCCATAAAGGCAGGTGCCTTTTTTTGTTCGCAAAGTAGGATGCGCATTTAGTAAATGTCTGTAGGAGTTAACAAATGAGTGAATGTGTGTATCTTTATATGCCCCCAAACCTAGTACCTCTGACAATAAAAAAGAGATGAATGAATAGAGGAAAAAGAGGTTTCTGCTTCACTGCCTTAGAATTTATTACTTGCCAACTATTCGTAATGAAATATTAACAGTTCTTCAATATCCACCCTAAATTCCACCTTCTCCAAGCTGGAAAGAATCTCTCCATTCCCTGGGACCTCACAGTGCCTTGCACCTGGTCTACAACACTTATCTCAAGTTTCATTACATTTGAAGATTTTGTGTACTTGATACACCCCCTTCATTAGATTGAAAATCTTGAAACCAAAGGACATATCTCATAACCTCTGTATCTCTTGCAGTACCTAGTAGACATAATAGTTGACAGATAGTAGTTGGTAGGTGAATGTATCTCATGTTGAATAGCTGCATTCAAAAATACCTGATTTCCTGGGGAAACCAAGTCAGAACTTCCAACCCGGCCACTCATATAACACTTGGATCAACCAGCCAGCAACTACATGGAGAACCTCTCAGCCGATTTTCTCCTCCTCATCTCATGGGAGGCTTCCCTGGCTCCTGACTCACACTGAAATTCCAGCATACTCCTAACTCAGACCTCCTTTGGCATCGTCCCCGCTACTGTTCCTGAACGTGTATCCCTGGGTCTCTGGTCTCTGAGTCACTTACCAGGTAAGCTGCAGCTGCCTGCCTTGGGAGCACATCTGCAGGTGTCCAGAGATTCATGTGTCTTTGGTCTAGGCAAGGCCTTAGGCATCATTCCGAGGGATGGTGTCAGACATTCTTGGAGCTTGGACACGCTTGGTGCGGCTGGGTACACCAGTGATTCATGAACAGTCGGGAATTAAAATTCTTCTCTCCCCCAAGGAAAGGTCACTTTGCTGAATTTTCTTCTTTCTTGGTTGAACTATGCATTGACACCTTTATTTTAGCTGCCTCCTGGCTTGATCATTTTTCAATTACAGTTTGTCCCTGCAGTTCTAGCAGAGAGTCAATGTGGGTCTCTTCCTGGTCATAGATCCACATTTATAAAACCCTAATTAGGCATTTCCTTTAGCTGCTGTCTTAGATTACTTGGTGGAAAAACTCTGCAGGCATAAGCCTTGTATGAGCTAAAAGATTGTTTAGACGCTCAATTAGGAGCTCACTGGGGCAACTCCCAGGCATTCCTACCTCTGACTCTTGGCTGAGGCTGTTCTTCACACCAATGATGCTCTCCCTGTTGATCCTGGAGAATATAAATCTTGCCATCTTTTGTTATCCATATTAAAATGAGATAAAATGTGTCCCTTTTACATTAACAGGATTTTGATTTTTTTTTTCTAGTACTCAGTGTGGCAAGGGTACAATGCATATGCTGTCTTACCCACTGTGAGTAGGAGTATAAATAGGCATAATCTTTGCAGAAAAAAAATTGATAATATGTATCAAGAGTCTTCAAAATACCTCCAGCCTTTGATCCAGTAATTCCATTTCCAGGAATCTTTCCTAAGGATATAATCAGAAATGCAAACAAATATTTATACACAAGATATTCATTACAGTACCATTTATAATAACTGTTACATATCTGGAAATAATTAAGTATAGTATAGCCATATTACACAGCTACTTAAAATGAAATTTGTAAAGGCATCTTAGTGCTGATGCTAAATGAAACATGCAAACTCTCAAATTCTTATGCAGTGTGATCCAAATAGACCTTTCCCAGCTGTTGTTTCACAGGATGTTTATAGGAATGCTACAAGTAGAAAAGTTCTATTTTTCAGTAAGGTTGAAAAGTTATTATAGTTTGAGAATCACTGTTTTTATGCTGGGCATCATGGGGGCTGTTGTTCAATGCAGCACGCTTTGGAAGAACTAGAGAAAAAACACCTAGGAAAAAAATTGTAATGTTGAGAGGGGATGCTGCCACTGTTGAGTTATAGAATTGCTTCTTTGCAATTTTTTGTGTTGTCCTACAAAAATGCTAAGTGTTATAAATGAAATAATGCCAGAGGATTATTCTCCATCCAGCTTCAGCAGATGAGGATTGCTGTAGAGCCAGCTAAAGCACATGAATTCAACATGCCAGTCACACAGAGAGGATGGTCACTGTGAGGGTGGTGATGGAGGCCAGGATGGGGGAGCCCCCGAGTGCTGTCTGATTGGTTCTCAGCGCTCTGCCTACATTCCACAGGGCATGGGGTATGGTCAGGGTTACCTCACTGTCACCCACTTCCTCCCTGCCCTGGGCCTGACCGGAGGTTTCCAGATACCTCTGCGAATATCCTCAGGATGTAAACCATATTCCAGGTTACCTCTGTTGCTTGGCTATCCTTGATTGCAATCCCCAAGCCCAGGGTGCTCCTACCTCTTTGGGTTGGGTGCTTGATTCAAATATGTAGTTTTCTACCAGTCTATCAGTCCTGCCCTCTGTGTTCAGGTCTGCCTGTGTGCCACCTGCATGTCTTGGGGTCACCCCAATAACAGGCCTAGCTTGAGAGCCCTGCACCCAGCCCAGGGTGTGGTCCAGGACATGGAGCATGAGGGGAGTGGAAACCGGGTCGGGACCTCTCACTGACTATAACAGAACTTCACAGATATCTGCCTGGACCCCTCCTGCTTACCTTCCAAAGTCCCCTAAAATATTAATCAGACTTTATCAGACTAATGGACTTCAAATGGAGCAATTTTCTGAGACATGAGACAGGACAATATAAAAAGAACATTAAGGAAAAAAACCTTATTTCAAAATGAAAGGAGAAAGATTATTTAGCATCCCTGCTGGTGTTATCTATTCATGAGAAACAGCACATTTAATCCAGCCTGGAATTGTAGGGAGGGCTTTGATGCCCTCATCTTGGGGTAACCTTCATTCAGAACTCATCTGTCTCCTCTGCCACAGATGGCAGAGTTGATGGAGACAAGAGGATGGAGATGAGAGACATTTCAGAGGTGGCCTTCACAGGGTGTGGGAGGGATTAGAGGGAGTGTGAAGGAGAGTCCAGCATGACTCCCAAGGCACTTGCTTAGGGATGGGACAGGCGGTGGCATTGTTCTCTAGTCTTGCCACCTTTCATGCCTCCCATCTCCCTTTCCAAGACATGCCCGTCTTGGTTTCTATCTCGTCTCATGCTGTATGAGTTCAGTCCCTTGAGGTTAAGAATCTTGACTCTGTTCCAGCCCCCCAGCATCTTTACCAATCCACTAAGCTGCCTTCTGTAGCCCTGGGCACTTGTGGGTTCCAGAACAGAGGGTTTGGGGTTAAACAACTTGTGTGGGTATAAAGCGAGATCCTTGGTTCCTGATCAGCCTAGCAATCATCAGAGCCAACTGGCAATTTTGACACAAGATTCCCAGCCCTGAGACCAGAGTCTTGGGTTTAAAAAGCTGTGAAATGGTGCCCTGCACTGAGTTCAGGCCAGTAGGACCCACTTGTTCCTCTCTGCCTCCCCAGGTGCACCAAGGTAAGGCTGAAAAATCTCCCCATCATCCACTCTCTGCCTGATGATCAAATTCTTGGGTGCTTCTCTTTCCTCCAGTTTGCCCCATCATGTTTGATGATGAGCTTCTGTAACTTCAGTGTATGTCAACTGTTATATTCCTTGAGTGCTTTGCAATAAAAATTGTTGACCCAAAAATGTGTTGTTCTCCTTTCATAGAGTAAAAGCCTGTTTGTTTTATTACATATTCAATTTTAAATATTGCTTCTCTTTCATTTTCTTAGATTTGTGACAAAGAGTGGCACTACTATGTCATCAATGTGGAGTTTCCTGTGGTAACCTTATACATGGATGGAGCAACATATGAACCATACCTGGTGACCAATGACTGGCCCATTCATCCATCTCACATAGCCATGCAACTCACAGTCGGCGCTTGCTGGCAAGGTAATCCTAAGTGAAACCCTTTTCTCTGACCTGTTTGTGAATAGTTCTTGGAAGATAACTGGTAGAGAAAAAGGAAAAGCAAGTAGTGTGAGAATAGGCTAGAAAAATTACTACCCCTTACAAAAAAAAAGCAAGACATATAAAAATGAGTGTAAATCCACAAACTGAACGTATTGTATAATAATAAGCTTAAGGCCAGATTTTGATTTTAGATCAACATGAGCAGTTTCATGGTTGTCTGTGAGTTGCTAATGTATTTTATTGTTTTGAAGTCTTATTCATTTCCAAACTGGTGCTATACAGAGAAAAAAACTGAGTATAGAATCTTGTGTTCAAATTTCTGGTTAGCTCTAATGAGTGCTAGGCTGATCAGGAACCCAGGATCTCCCTTTATCCCCACACAAATTGTTTAAGTCCCAAACCCTCTGTTCTGGGAACTCACAAATGCCCAGGGCTTGCCCAGGGCTGTGGAACGCAGCTTGTCTACAAGACATGAGGCCACAGAAAGCCACTCTCAAGGTCAGCTCAGCCCTCAGTGCCTTCCCTGGCATCTAAGGATAGAGGCCCTTTATGCCTTCCTGCTTGAAGGTGTCTGTCCCCTCCTCTCTTCCTGTGCTGTTGCCTCTCTCCTAATCCCCAAACCCAGGCTAATCTCTTCCTTGGGATCAGGAAACCCAGCTCTCCAAGCATGCATGTGATCTTTCTGTCTCTCACTCAGGTCTGCTGGAGTCTTTGTTTCAGCTCCTTTAAGGGCTGGGTATGATTTGAAGTACCAGTAAGAGAGCAGAAGGAAATGAAAATGCTCCCCAAATAAGCAGATGAGTACTTTGAGATATGACACAACCTTGTGTTGATGGATTCTGTGAAAATTACCAAGATTTGTGACTTTGACTCTTCACCATGAGGGGCTGGGGATAGAGGTGGGCTATAGTATAAGAATATGCCGGCCAGGCGCAGTGGCTCACACCTGTAATCCCAGCACTTTGGGAGGCTGAGGCAGGTGGATCGCGAGGTCAGGAGATCAAGACCATCCTGGCTAACACGGTGAAACCCTGTCTCTACTAAAAAATACAAAAAATTAGCTGGGAGCGGTGGCAGGCACCTGTAGTCCCAGCTACTCAGGAGGCTGAGGCAGGAGAATGGCATGAACCCAGGAGGCAGAGCTTGCAGTGAACCGAGATAGCGCCACTGCACTCCAGCCTGGGAGACAGCGAGACTCCGTCTCAAAAAAAAAAAAAAAAAAAAAAAGAATATGCCTTCAGAAGACCAACTGACCCATGAGTGAACTAGGACAGACACATGCCCCTGTAGGTTGGACAAAGTGAGTTCTGGGCAGCTCCATGTAAGAGAAGATGGAAAGGAGTGCATACAGTGCAGCCTGGAAGCACTAGAGATTCCAAACCCGGGAAGGAGATAAGGTATAAATGAGGCAAGAGAAAGTGTTTTTGAGCTGAGCCCACCTACTTGATGTCTCGCATGTGTCACATGATAGCAAAATGTTTATTAAATATTTCAGTAGAGCTTGGCAATGACAGTGTCTTCAGTTGCAGGCTTCCCAGATTGCCAGGTAGACCGTGTCACCTGGCAAGAGTTCATGGAACTAGTTAGTATAGCAGGGCAGTGACTCAGAGATTGCACAGATATCAGTAACACTGAACACAACTATGCTAGAGAAATGGCCCCCTGGTGTGGCTTAGTGGCCCAGCCAGACACTCCAACCAGCCTGTGGGTGTTATGGAACATAGACTGGATAATGCCCCTAAGAAAACGCTGCCCTAATCATGTCCCCTTCCATGTTACCATGCTTCTTCTCAAGAGCCCCTCAGAAACCACATTTGAATCCCTGTCACCCCAGTGTGCAATTACCAAGATTTGTGACTTTGACTCTGAGGGGCTGGGGATAGAGGTGAGCTATAGTATAAGAATATGCCGGCCAGGCGCAGTGGCTCATACCTGTAATCCCAGCACTTTGGGAGGCCGAGGCATGTCCCCAGCGTGGGGAAGTAGCCCCACAAAATAAAATGTGATTTTATAAGGAACTAAAATCAATAAGAATAAGCTAAGTTGCACTGCAATGACAAGCCCCAACTCTCAGTTCCTAAAATAATTTTCACTTCATATTTACTGAAAATCAGTGAGGGCTCTTTTCTGCCTTACCTGCAGTCAGCAGACAGAGCAGCCACATTGCATGGCTGGATACGTAGCAAGAGGAAAAGAAAACACGGCAAATCATGCACAAACTCTTAAAGCTTCCACTTGCAAGTGATGCCAATCATTTTAATTCATATTTTATTGGACAAAGCAAGTCAGAAGGCCACATCTAACTACATCAGGGCAGGAAACTGAAATCTATACTGTATCTTGAAGAAAAATTGAAAATATTGCATTAACATTGATGAATGCCACAGTCTGTCCACCAGGTCAACAGGTATTTTGTTTGGCTCTCTTTCCCACATGGAAAATACTCCCATCCTTCCTTAAATGGGACATGCCCAAATTCTCACTTCTTACTGGTTCCAGGCTCAATGTCCAAGCTTTCCGAGTGATTCCTAGTGATCTCCTCATCAGGGTAAGATGTACAGAGGCCTATAGCAGGCCAAGATGTAGCTGCACTTGATGTGGAGACCTGTATACTAATAGGACAAATTACTTTCCACCAATGCAACCACCATGCCCTCCCCACCAACACACACACATTCATGCATCTGCATATGTGCACATGCACAAATACCATACAACAGTAGAATGAAGCAGACCAACCAGAAAACTCTTTCACTAAGAGGGAGAAATACAGCAGTCTTTGGTCCATAGCAATTCTGAAATCCCTTGGGGCAGATGTTATAAGGACCCCTCCCTTAGGGTGGGAAATATTTGTGGCCCTTTATTCCATTCCCTCGAAGATGTTTCCTTCCTTAGTATCCTTCTAGGCCACATCTGAAGAGGACATTGTCACTCTATAAATAGCAGCTCTACCATTGTATCTCATTACAGTTTATTTAAAAGCCATTCCACAAAAATGATCTCAAACAGGAAACCCAAGTATACATTGACTTTCAAAGAATGTAGTAGAAAGAATGACGACAAGGGTGTTCACCAAGTATTTTTGGTCCTTTTTCTAGATACATGCTAGGACTGATCTTCCTTAGAGTTAGGTGTGGTCGTGGGACTTGCTTTGGTCAATTAACTGTGAGGAAAAGTGCCTTCTGTTGTTTCCTTGTGGAAACCTTAAAAGCTGGCATTGCAAGGAGGCCCTTTATACACATAGGGTGTTTACAGTTCTGAAAGAAAATATTATCTGTCACAATTTGTAGATAAGGAAACTGAGGCTCAGAGATGAAGGAGTTTACCCAAAGTCACTCAGTTGAATATGCCCAACCTCAAGCCTTCAATGCCTATGCTATCTTCACTGTGTCTCACTGCCCTCTATTGCTAATTGGTCATTTTGCTTATGTAATTATATTTGGAAAAAGGCAGGAGCTAATGTGTACTGATACAAATGCTACAAACCCTTTAACTCCGGAGATATATGACAACCCTGTAATAAATTTTTAAAAACACACAAGAATGCTGCATTCTCCTTGCTAATCTTTTATTATGTAAAACCTAAGTGACCCACGAAGGAACAATAAAAGAGTTTCAGTTTTGGGGTTAAAAAAAAAGTGATCTCAAATCAAATCCCAGCCTTGCCATCTAATAGCTGTATGGACTCAGCAGTATCCTTAACTTCCTGGAGCTTGTATTTTATTTTTAATCTATGAAATAAGAGTAAGACTCACCTCACAGAATTCCTGTAAGGACTAGATGCTAGGCACATCTAGTGTGCTTGCATGTTTTGCTTGAATGATTGTGTAAATTTTAGAACATCTCCCTGTCCTCCCCTCCACAACCTTCTCTGAGCCTCTCATCTAAGACCAACACTGCAGACAATCTGCAAGACCATAACATGCTCTAGCTTCTGTGGCCCTGGCTTTCCCATGGCTCCTTGAATGCACTGACTTTTTTCTCCTTCCTCAGGACCAACCCTCAAGTATAGACCCTGACCTCACAGGTTCACTGATGGTCAGGAAGGTAAATGAAGCTGGGAAATAGTCAGAAGACAGGTATTGGAAGGTGGGGCTTGAGATGTAGGTAGGAACCTGATCATGCAGTGGTTTGGGCCATGGGAACATTTCAGCAGAAGAAAAATTCTTAAGATCGTTAAAATTGGGCTTTATAGAAAGTCTCACAGGTTACCAGGAAGGTAAGGGAGGCAACACCGTATGCTGCGGCAGGGAAGTTTGGCGTATGTGTATTCAGGGTTCCTTATCACTGGAATGTACGTGAACCACAAGGAATGGAATCTGGGAAAAGGAGATGAGACCAAACCCTGGGACACCACACTGCTTTGTTAAAGACCTTGGATTCCCACAAATATTTACATCCTCCTTGAAGCCACATTTTTGTCTTGGATGAAAATATCAAAAGATCTTTCAATAAGACGTGATGCTGGGAAATTAATTGCCTATGATGCAGCTCTTATCTCTGCATGCTTCTAAACCTTCTGAAGTCCACTTAGATACATAGTATAAGCTCTCTGTCTGAACCTCTAATTGCCTTTGGGCTTGCAGTTGTGGGGAGTGTTTCAGGTGCTTTTGAGGTTGGCAAGGGAACTAGCTCCCATTTGTGAAATTTCCAATGAGGCTTTAACAATGGGAATAGAAAATGGTTTGACAGCAGCTGCTTGTTGGGATCTCCTGGGAACTGGCTCTAGCACTGTGGCTGGACAGTGTTCTGCAGCCCCAATTAGACAACTCGTCCTATTAGCCAATTTGAAAACCAAAATAATCACTGAAACTTCATTCCCATTAGTATTTATTCTAGCAATTTTAAAAAATGAGACTTCATTTACACTTAAGAAATGTTACCAGAAAGGCCTAGAGCATGTGGCATCTCTTGATTGTAGGGAAAGGCTTATACAGTTGGGATGAACCTAGCATCACAAAAGAGGTCCCCTTCCTCTGTGTAGCTGTGGCTAATGCACATCCCCTTGCTATGATTTCTGTGTCCAGGATGACACAGAACTCTCAGGATGGAGTCAGACCCTCTCCCATGGCTGAGCTCACCTAGTGCTGAGTCAGCTGCTCCTGGCTTTAGACAAATACCAGGTTCCTTATTTCTCTATGGGTCACAAGGGAAAAGATCATTTAAAAGACTAAATTAATGTGTCCTTTTCCTTAGATGTCCTAATTGTCCCATTTCTAAGAACAAAAATTCAAGTTCTATTCATAAACAGTAAAAATTGTATACTCACATCTGCCTCAATCCTGGACCTCTAAACTGGGCCTGATCACCCAGGTACTATAACCCAGCTGTGCAAGGGAATGAGTCAGGTAGGTTGCCGGTTGTGCCAGACCAGTGCCTTAAAGATGCTGCAGCATGGGGAGGTCCGGGGCATCTCTCCCCATGCCACGACCCGAGCAACTCTGTTTTACCTATTTTGTGTTAGCTGTTAAAGAAATGGCTAAGCATGTTTGAAGAACTACAGTTCTAGGCACTTTCTCAAAAAGCTGCCACCCTGCTCCTTGCCTGATCCTCATCTATTCTTGGTGATCTCATCTCAGGGTAGGCTACCTGTGACTCCACTCTACCTGTGACTCCACTCTAGTGATTGCCTCAGCCCCTGTCTCTGCCAGGGGACTCTCCTCCAGTGTCGTGGGCTGTGACCTTCCTAGAGTGTCTAGTCTTGCCTACTCCTACTATGATACCTCCCTCTAGTCTTAGATAAGGAAGACTTTCTACTCTGGATCCTGGTCTTGCTGAATCCTACCCTCTACTTAACAAATAAGGCAGCAGGATGTAGAGAAGCTGTTTCTAAATATTAGAGCCTGTAAAGAGACAGATGCAGAATCCTCATCGTGGCTTTTGGGAGAAGCCAACGCAAAGAATATAGGAACGATCAAAAATGGATAAGAAGGCAGAAATAACCCCTGAGAGTTTCAGTGACGTATGATTCGTGGGTATAGGGAAAATGGAGCCTCATGTGGTCCTGAGATCATGTGGCTGCACATTTTTAGGTCATTTTTTTCTGCCAGACAATAGCATTAGTACAGATGCTTGGAGTGCATGCCTTCATTTAATAAGCTTGGTCTAATTTAGTACAAACTTCTCTTAATAAAGTCTGCGTTGAAATTATACTGAATCCCTAGTGTGTCTGCCGCTGGAAGAAAGAGGCACATGCTCACATAGTCTGCCTTACATTCAGGTCGCATTTTCCAAGGAGTTCTTCATGAAGCTCCAGTCCTACAGGATCCCCTTTCACAAAGAGGCCAAGGTCAAGTTGGGGAAATAGGATAAGCCATTCCCAAACCACCATATTTGAGAGTCACAGTGCATGTTCACTTATTAAAGGCTCTCAAAAGCACTCCAGGAAAGCAATGTGTTTGACTTTGATTCAAGTTCCTCAATCTTATGCAGCCATAGAACTCACTCTGTGAAACATCTTATTGGAGTTACTAATGCAGTTCTTCCTATTAGGTCAAGAGTTTGCAAGGGGCAAGGGCTAGCCGCTCTGAGAGATCCTCTCCTCTGCTTTCCTCAACTTCAGGATCTATAGAAGGCTGATAATTAATGTCTGTTAAATTTTAACCTATTCTTGAGGCTATTTTGACAAAGGTATGTGGCCCATGTTCTGGCACACACAGAGGTAACTAAAAAGATGTCTCCTAACACTGTCTATATTAAAAATCAAGAAAAAATTGTTTTAGGTCCTAGAGTCAATTTGACATGGCGGCACATCTGGTTTGAAGATGATAGAGATTAAAATCAAGTTTAAAGTTCAGTGAATCATATCTGGAAACAGTATCACTGTTTCCTACTGCTGCTTATTTGCTCTAGGTCTTTGAAGTCAGCATCTTCCTTTCTCAGGCCCTTAGTTCCTTCACGTGAAAAACAAAACAACATTCTGGATGATAAATGAAAGCCCTTCCAACTCCATGAATTTGGGTTCTCAACCCCAGAGAGCTGACATTTGTAGTCATGGCTAAGTTGTATGTTTCGTTCACTGTAATGCTATATAAATATGTGCTGGAAAGCCTGCAGAGGTGGATTCATAAAAATGAAAGGGTTGAGAAAGCCTGCTGGGAGTGTGCCATGGCCAGCCATGATGACAGATCATCTGTCCCCACAAGCCACCTGCAGCCTACAGCTGTGTGAGCATCCCCCGGGATTGTCTGGACAGAGTTTTAAAGCTGTACTTATAGGGGTCTATTACACACTTCACTTTGTCTTTGCATTCCGTAGGTACCTACATCACTGAAATGAGGAAATGAGAGAAAGCAAGATTTCAGATGGTCTCGTTATTTGCATTGCTTAAAATTGACACCCAAGCATCCATGAAATTGTGTTCATCAAGGGGCATCCCCAGGAACCAGCCATACACAGAGCAGCATCCAACCCCAGCAAGAGGATACATGGTCCCCAGTCCTTTCCATGAGTTTCTCAGATTAAATAGCTATGGGAATGGCAACCAGAAAGACCAGCAGGATCCTGAACACACTTTGAACAGGAAGAGACTTAGCGTGTTCACACTACATAGATGCGTGCATATTTTTACCTCAAAATATACTTAGAAGAGAGTGGACATACTGGTTCAAAAGCTGTATTTATCGTGTGTGAGCATGATAAAAGGAATCTGGGGGAATGAGTGTGTAGCTCTTCACTTCTGATGCAAACTCCGACTCAGAATAAGATAGGCTACATTAAATTGTATTTGCTAAACACAACTGTTTTTTAAGACTACCATGTATTCCAGCAACCTTGACACCAGTTTCTGGGAGTTGCTGCTGAAGCCATTCTGTATCCACAGAGCCCAGTATAATTGAACATTTTCCCCCAGCACTGAGTCAGTCCCAACCCATCCCCTCCAAGAAATTCCCCTTGAGCCCTCCCAGCCACATCTCATTGTCTGGCATGTAGGCCAAAGGCTTGGGAGCAAGCAACACCTGAGTTTGAATCTTGGCTTCACTCATTTCTGGTTATGTGGCTTTGGTCAAATTACCTAACTTTGAAAACCTCATCTATAAAAGTTTTAAGTGTGGCAGATAAGAATCTCAATGCACAAATTTAAACATTGTCTTTTTCACATCCAGCCTGGTTTCAGTTCAAGCCCCAGTCCACCTGAGTGGGGAGATTTAACTGCTGCTAATTTACATTTCTTCCATTTCTGTAGGGTGCTGGCTGATTGCAGGGAGATTTGTGTAGTGCTAGAGTTTTCAGCAGGGCCTCCAGGAACCTTTCCATGCATTGTGGAAATTGTGCCCACCTGTTTTGATTCTCAGTCACTAATGGTCTGTCAGAACTGGCAGCTGTCTTGGGATCGCCTTACTTAGGGGCACACAAATATTTCTGCTGCTTCTCATTCTTCCTCTGTAGGAACATCCGTGGTCCATCTGCCCAGCTGTACCGGGCCAGCATTCCTCGCTGGCATCACACACACTGCCAGGGCTCAGTCCAGGAAGCAGGCTTCAGGTGTCTCCGCTCTGTACCTCGGATGTCTTCTCTGTTTCCCTGCCACAGCCACACCCACCCCCATGTCTGGGGTTTCCTTTACGACTCTGGGGGGAGGCCAGATTCTCTTCTTCTGTGTTTCCCCAAAGGTTAATCTATACCCAGATCTCCTCCACCCTCCTCATGGTTTAGGCTTCTGGAAACCACACCAAGCAGAGACTCAGCTCCAGGCCCCTTCTACTCTTCTCTCTGCCATGACCCTCCCTGCGACAATGAGCTCAAAGCCAGGCTGTATTTAGATGGAAGGTAAGGTAGAAGAAACAACTAGGGAAAAAGTAAAAGAACAGAAGCTAAGACTTCAAACATACTATCCCTCTGCTTAAGGATTAAATAAAATAGCATGTGAAAGAACTTGTCATGTTTCAAGGGCCTAACAAATGATGGTTATTTTTTTCCCTCTTACCTGTTGGACACATTGCCTATATCAATTGTTTGGAAATGAATCATATCCTGCCTTAGAACATCTATCATACTGGCAATTTACTCATATTTTTATTTTATTTTTGGTGTCTATATGTTATTCTCTCAAATAAATGTAAGCTCCTGAAGACCATGGTTCACATCTTAAATTAACTGAATCTAACAGAAGGCTAGTCATACAGAAAATGCTTTAAAAATGGGTGCAGATCTAGCATCAGAAATCCAAAATCATGTTTGCAAACATTTAAGGAAGATTCTTTATGGAAAAAATGAGGTTATTTTAAGATGATTCATAAGCATGTTTATGTCTAATTGTTAACCAACAGAGGAGTCACGTGGCCTATGCAGACACCCTAGATATTCAAAGGAAAGATTTTTTCAATGCATCTTTTATTTTTTTTAAATCCTGCTTCACAACCACCCGAGTGGAAATATATTTCAAATTTTATACTGGCCTCCTATTGAAAAATGCTCATTGAATCAATTTCCTGGAGCCTTGTCACTGATAAATAGAGTGCATCACACATCTGATATTCTTGAGTCAAAAATAGAGAACATGAGTGTATTTTGCTGAGAGAAGATGGCTTGTAGGAAACTGTCTTAGCATTCAAGACAGTCACAAAGTTTGGCCTTTGAGGCTAAAGCTGCTGAGTGATCAGTTGAAGAGGGCTACAGTATAGATCCTAATGGGCTTTCTCTCAGTCTCATTCTTGGCCTGGTTGCCTGGCACCACCAGGAAACCTCGGCTGGTCCTGTGCATGGATGGATATATTCACATTATAGGAACATACGCTTTACCACTTCCTACCGGTGTGGCTTTTGGTCACCTACTTCCCCTCTCTAAGCCTAAATTTGTTCATCTATCACTATAGAATGAGTATCTACCTCCCAGCAGTTTTAGGAAAATTCCATGAGATGATGTATGCTGAGGATGTCACATGGTGTTGGGTACATATTGTATGCCCAGTAAATGATAGTAGTTGTTGTTGGATTTGCTGTTCCAAGGAGGAGGAGGCTAAGAAGAGATCACCAACTGGATGCCCTGGAGAGGGGCAGCTCCACTATTCACACACAGGCTCACACCCTCCGCCTGCAGATCAACAGAGATGCCCCTTTGCTGGGACAGGAACATGCTAATGGCTTGAAGGAGCACTTTATGCATGGCGGCACTGAGGATTTAAATCAGAAGACCCCAGTTAGTGTCCCCATAGCCATGGGCCATCTCAACTAATTCCTCAAAGCCAAATCTGTTTAGAGCTTTTTGTAAACTGAGCACCTCAAAAGAAACGTATCCTTTATATTCAAAGTGAAGATGCTTTGGGTGGCAAGTAACAACACTGTTGGTCAAAATGGCTCAAACCATAAAGATGGATGAGTGGCACTCCAGGCTGAGAACATCCCAAGGCAGAGCAGGGAGCAGGGCAGCTCACGCTCTGCTCTTCCCTGCTGGGGCTCTCCTGGCACTGCCCTTCTCCATGCAGGGCCTTGGTCATCACCAGTCTGCTGGCAAGATAGCTGCAACAGCTGGCCTCCCATCTTCCCAGAACTGAGTCCAGGAAAGAGAGCAAGAGTTTGTTCCAGAAACTTTCAGAAGAGGAAAAATGGACGCTTTTTATACAGAGGTGGACAATCAACTTATTTCATGGTACTGGCCTCAATTTGTTCTCATGATTCTTCTGGATCAATTCCTGTGGCTTATTGAATGCCAGGTGATGGCTTCATCCTGGGTCCCAGGTCCACCCCCTCAATCAATAGCGGGTGCAGTAGGGATGGAATAATCTAATTAGCTTGAACTAAAGAGAGTCTGTCTCTGGAACTCAAGTCAATACCCTAAACTTTAGGGCTGCCTTTGCAAGAAGGAAGGAGTGAGATGGATATTGGAAAGACAACCAGTGCCCACCAACTCTGCTGATATTCAACTCACCATCTCCTTCAATTCAAGCAAACAATTACAATACGTCTGCTATGTGCCAGGCATGGTGCAGGATGCCAGGAAATTGCAAGATGCCCAGTGTTGTTGACAGGAATAAATGAGCCGACTTATGCAAAGTGCCTGTTGCAGCACTCAGCCCCTAACACTTGCTCAGTATTATCTTCATTAAAATGAATAATGCATGAGTGATCCCTGCCATCCAGGAGGGAAAGACTCAAACTAATAAATTATAACAGTGTGCACAGAGTGACAAGAGTAAGCCTGCAGGTGGCACAAAGGATAGAGATCACAAGAGGAGGGCTCAAGAGGCCCAACCCCACAAGAAGCTATAGCCCAGTGGTTCTTAACCTTGACTTCACATTCAATTCACCTGAGAAGGTTTTAAAACTCCCCATACCAGTTAAGTCAGAATCCCTGGGAATGTGACCCAGCACCAGGCATCAGTTTGTCTTTTTAAGGATCCCCAAATGATTAAAATGTGTAGCCAAGGCTAAAAACCACCATATTTTAGGCTACTGAGGACATAAACACCTACATGCAAACCATTAGCTAACAATGCCAGGTGGTGAGGGGTATGTTAAAATTAACGTTCCAAGGCTCAGGGTGGGGAGGGGGCAGGCTCCAGGCAGGGAGAGGGTATGCAGGGAAGGGGACTCAGGGATAAAGGGAGACACATGGTGGGCAGAGGGGGATCATGGAGGGTTTCCATGAGCATCAGGAAACAGGAGGCTTACCGGGCCTTGAAGAACTGTGAGATTTGCCTAATCTAAGCTATGTAGGGGTGGTGTCTCAGTGTAAAGAGGAATGGGTTTAAGCAAAGACATATGGGCAGACGTGGAAAGTATATGGATCTAGATTCAAACAGGAGAGAGAAAACTGTAATTTCAACAGAAAAACCTTTTTAAAAATTATAAATATGGGGATTGGAGTAACATAGGATTAGTGGGTAAGAACTCTAAAGAGAACTCTAAAGAAAATAGGAATAGAATATGTAAGGACCATCCACTACCCTCAGGGCTGAAGTACAGCACCCCAGAAAAAGCCAGCCCACCCTCAAGCTGAGGTCTAGACTTGGTTGGCACAGCGTAACTTGAAGAATAGCAGAGAAGTTTCTGGGGTGTCATGTGTTGGAAATCTGGCCTGTAGGGAGCCAGAGAAGACTATCACAGAAAGTGTCTCACTGGAGCACATTCCGTTAGCAACTGCTGGCAGCAAAGAGGGCTGGGGAAGCTGCTGGCCAGGTGTTGCAAGAGCCAGGCATTGGGGAAGCTGAAGGAGCCACCAAGAGAGCCCAGGAGAACCTGGAGGCAAAACCCAGAAGTGTGCCCTAGGAGCAAACAGAGGCCCAGAGAGCTTATGAAACCTTCCCAGGAAACTAGCAAAGCTAGAATTCAACTCAGGCCCATCTTTTCTATGTGTTGTTCTTCTGTGAACAAACAGTGGTACAAGATCCAGGCTGGGAAGGTTGCTCAGAGATGGAAGGAGCCTGTGCTCAGTAAAGTCAGCGAGGAAGGTCTCCTAGGGGAGGTGAGGCTTCAAATGGACCTCAGAGATCCGATTTGGAAAAACAGGGAGAAAAGAGGAGGGAGTGGATTCCAAGCTGGCATTGCAACACAAGCACTTGGAACACTTGCCCACAGGTAAAAGTGGACCTGAGCTCCCATAGGACTCAGCACAACCAGGAGGGAGTATGACCGAAAACAGAAAGCAGGCAATGAGAAGAAAGCCAAAGATAGAAGCACAGGAATCAGGGAAGTCCTCTTATGTCAAAGGCCTTGAATTTAAGCACATGTGAAATCAACACATTGTGAGAAAGCCAGAGCTCATAAATGCAGCATTTCTAGTACTCCTCAGTCGCATGCCAAGCTCTCAGTGGAATGTAGGGAAGCAAACGCCAGCTTTGAGTTCAGACCAGAACTAGAGCTCCAGCTCCAGTGTTTAGCTCTATGTCCTGGGGCAAGTACCTTAATGTTTTTGAGTCTCAGGGCTCTGCACCTGCCAGGTGAAAACAATGCCACCACATCCTTGCAGGCTGATTCAGATGAAGTCCCTGGCAGAGAGACTGGCACGAGGCAGACCTGGAGTTTAATCAATGACAGCTTCCTTCTCCCTATTTTCACTCACTAGAGCCCTCCAGTCTCCTAAGACAGTGTGCCCTTGAAAATAACCTTTAAAATTCAGAAATGCCAGGATTTCTAAATCTGGTGCAACCAGGGAATGCCAGGGTATTCACAGCATATAACTTCTTACTGAGATTCTGGCTATTGTGTTCATCACTCAGAAGGAAAAGCTCAGGTTCAGGGGACAGTCAAGGTGTCTTCGGCTGCATGGGCAAGTGGTGCCTTGAGGTGCTGTTTCCTACCCAGTCTCCACAGGGCAAATGATGCTGTTTGTTTTTTCAGGAGGAGAAGTCACCAAACCGCGGTTTGCTCAGTTCTTTCATGGAAGCCTGGCCAGTCTCACTATCCGCCCTGGCAAAATGGAAAGCCAGAAGGTGATCTCCTGCCTGCAGGCCTGCAAGGAAGGGCTGGATATTAATTCCTTGGAAAGCCTTGGCCAAGGAATAAAGGTAAGGCAGGAGCTGGCATCACCCCCAATAAGACAGTGATTCATGATGCCCAGCCTGCGCAGTGCCAGTACGCGCCGGGAAATGGAGCTTCCTGGAACGTTACACAGAAATGAGTCCATGGCAAAGGTGCAGCCACAAGATGGGGGGTCCAGGGGGAGATTAGTAACCACGACTTCCACAATGGACTTCTGCTGCCATCTTCCGAAACTCCTAGATCAAGCCCTTGTGTATGTCAGTCCACTACACAAAAGCAGGCACATGTTCAATATCCACCTGGAGGAAGTTGTTGTATTTCATTTGTGCGTTAGTTGGCTGCTCTGTTGTTTATTTGGCTAAAGGAACTGAAGGATACAAGGATGCATTTCAAAAGCATAAAAAGTAAACACAAACTTAGGACCTTATAAAATACAAATTAAAAAGGAAAGTGAAAACCTGGGTGGGGTAGAATTAGAAAGCAGGTATGGAGGTCATTCTGTCTTACATTGTTGCTTCAAGGCCCAAGAAACATGGGCTGGCGTGGTGGCTCATGGCTCACACCTATAGTCCCAGCACTTTGGGAGGCTGAGGCAGATGGATTACAAGGTCAGGAGTTTGAGACCAGCCGGACCAACATGGTGAAACCTCATCTGTACTAAAAATACAAAAATTAGCCAGGCATGGTGGCATGCACCTGTAATCCCAGCTACTCAGGAGGCTCGGGCAGGACAATCATTTGAACCCAGGAGGCAGAGGTTGAGGTGAGCCAAGATTGCACCACTGCATGCGAGCCTGGGCAATAAAGCGAGACTCCGTCTTAAAAAAAAAAAAAAAGAAGAAGAAGAAAAAACAAGAGTTCATGATTGTTATTGTTTATACAAAACAATTTTTTGCATGATTTGTATTGTTTATGCAAAATAGAAATATTCAAGCGATCTCAGAGAAGCAAAGCTTCTCATGACTGAAGCTTCTCTCATTTTCTCACTTGAGAGAAGCTCCTCCTGAAGGGGGCAGGGAGGGATGTGACTGACTGTGGCCTCAGCAAGCACCTCGACAGCCAGGGTCACTTTCTAACTTCACCTGGACTTACAGAGTGAGCACATGTTGGTGCCGGCCCACGAGGTCCTGAATAAAGAGCAGAGCCAATATCACTGCAGTTCCCACTCAATCATAGTGGACCCCAGTGTGAAAAGACAATCCCTTGGCCTCCTCTGGAAGTTGGAACAGACCAGCCCGTGCCTCCTGGAGCCCAGGACAGCCCCATGAAGCCCCAGCAGCTGTGAGGATTTCTGTCCTTGGTCATTTCCCCAGAGAATGTGACAGAAGCTGAGGTTTCTCAGCTGGCCTAACATCCCTGACCCAGCACTGCCCATGGGCAGCTCTGCTCTGCCCTGGGCCTGCCACTCCCGGACAGGGAGTCATCACTCCAACAGAAATTTCCAGATCAGTAGCCTACTGCGAGTCACGCTCTGGTGCTGGGTACCCTTGGAAAAGCTGGTGGTCTGAGAATCTTCTTTAAATTGCAGCCACTTCCATAATCATTCCATGGACATGCTAGTATTCTGTTATAGGCTGGGTTCTGAGATGTGAAAAGAAATGGCCTGAGGAACTCTGTGACCCAAGCAGACATTTGTAATCCAGTCGATGACTACCACAATGATTATGAACATTAACATTTACTGAGGGTCTCCCAAGTGTCAGACACTATTTGTTCTAAACGTTTTATGGGTATTGATTCCCAGAACACTCTCATGATAAAGGTACCGTAAATACTCCCATTTTGTACATGAGGAATGAAAGACTGAAGGAGGTGGGAACTTGCGTAGGATCCCAGAGTTAGTGATGAGTAGATTCAGTCCCACTCCAGAGATCCAGAACCTTGGAGAATGGCAGTCCGGGAAGGCTCCTTGGATGAGGAGATGAGGCCTGAGTAGAATGTTGAAGAATAGGTAGGAACCAGCTAGGAAAAAGGCAGGGGTGGAGAGGGGATGGGAAAGAGCGAAGTCATTCCAGGCAGATCCAAAAGTGTGAGTGATGAGAGAGGGCTGAGGAATAGCACATTATTCACTAGAACTTCAACAAAGCCAGTGTTATGAGTCCCAAACTGAAGGAGGAAAAAGGTGGAAAGTGCCAGAGAGGTAGGTAGAGGCCACATCAGAGGCCACCTATTAACCATGTTTAGGTGTTTACGTTTTTTTTTTTCTTTTTTCTTTCAACAATGGGGAGCCACTGAAGACTCTGAAGACTCAGGCAAGGGAGCATGATCTCAGCATATGTGGGGTTTAGGATGCTCACTCTGGAGACTGGGGAAGATGGGAGGAGTACAAAAGTCATGGCAAGGCAAGATTGACATTCCAGAACAACATTTAGCATGGATTAGATACACATAGTTGCTCTCAATAGCTAATCACTTGTCATTGCGCAAGCTCAAAAGACCATCTCATATGGGAAAGGCCAGTCTTGATGTACTGTTTGTGTTGCTTCCTTAGAGTTTTGTCAACCCAGTGATGCAAAAATCTATCCTCCTAGTGTCTTCTCTTTTTTTTATTCTAAATTTACTCTTTGCATCTGCATAGATCTTCTCTGCTCTGAACTGTTCCAGGCAGGCACAGTTTCAGGGTACTGGGCACCATAGAGCAAAAACACAAAGATGCTGGGCTTAAAAGTCATGCCTTTTTAAAATTATAAATTTAAGAACCATAGCAATGTCTACAGAGTCATCATAGCCTATGAAAAGAAGAGGTGCTAAAATAAGTGGCACAAAAAACTGTGGAGACTGAGGAGGCTAATCTGACTTTTCAGGACACTCCCCGTTTATAACCAAGTCACTGCAAATGATCCTCTTCCATTCCTAGGGTGTGGCTGGTAAGAACTAGAGCACCGTTTGAGAAGTTAATAAGATGCCCAATTTACAGAGCACCCACTGGGGGCTATTTTATGCTCATTATCCCTACCTCTCACAACAAATTAAATACTATGACCCCATTTCAAAACTAAGGGGACTGGGGCTCAGGGATTTGTCCAAAATCAGTTCATGCTCTTTCTTCCATACCAGCAACTCAGATTAGAAGACATTCTTCAAATCATTAAAACAAATGTCCTTCCTTTCCTGCCTCCCTTTACCCCTCATGTCATTTCTGAATAATGACTATTATTTTATTTGCCAGTTACTGCCCTCCTCCCACCTCTCTGGCTGGTCGAGGGAAGTGAGGCCCTTTTGTGATTACGGAAATTCTGTCTGCTCACAGGGACCAGCCCATGTTTCTTGCTTTACCTGTCTTCTGAATCATGCCTATTTATGAATATTTCTCCAGCATGGCTAGAGTCCTAAAATGGTTTAGTGGCTGCTATATTGTATCCGTATAAGATACTGTGGAATCACCACATTCCTGAGTAATACTCTGTTCTGATTTACATAGCACAACCCCTGCCAATTTGTCATCTCCGTCATGCGGAAGAGTGGGAAAGAGCAAGAACTTTAGAACTAGACACTCCTAGGTTCAGATCACTGCAGGAGGAAAAAGGTTGAAGGTGCCAGAGAGTTAGGTAGAGGCCACATCAGAGGCCACCTAGTAATCACGTTTAGGTGTTTATGTCTTTTTCTGTCAACTAATTATTTATTAGCTGGGTTACCTTGCGCAAGACACATTAATCCTTTAAGCCCAAATCTCTTGTGTATAAAATAATATCATTTATCTTGTAGTGATGTTGTAAGAATTATATATCTAAATATATATTTATCTATATATAATATATATTATATATTTAAGTATATATTATATATTTTAGTATATACATAATATATCCTAGCAAACCTAAAAGACTCTCAACAAATCACAGTTCCCTTTTGTGACAGAAGAACTTCTAAAGTGGCAAATCTTCATCTGGCCCCACTCACAGAAATGGTTCAGCTGAATCTGTAAGTCAGAAAAATCAGAGTCCAAATTTTGGCTCTGTTATTTACTTAATATGGACCATGGGCAGGCAGGTGTCAGAGGGAGCAGCAGGGTTCCTGTCAGGTCACAGCCAGCCTGCTCTCAAGGATCAGGCCAGGGCTTTGATCAGGGACTTCCCTGATGGTCCAGCCTGCTGGGATGCTGGAGATGCCAGTCAAACCTCTAAGAAAAGTCCCCAATAAGAAGACCATTCTGCAAGGGCCTGTCTAGCACCTTCTTGGCTCAATGAAAGGCTATGGTCACAGCACAGATACCCAAGGGCGAGTGAGCAATGTCACCCTTTGCTGGGGCCCCTAGCATGCCACCATCTCCTGCCCTGGTACAGATGCAAGTACAATCAGGTCCCCTGTTTAATCAGACACCCACTCACAGAGCTGGGAATACCACAGTTTAAAAAAAAAAACCACCACCACCACCCAAAACCTGCTCTGGAGGTTTTATTGACCCTGCAAGAACTATGCTGCTGGCTAGGCCAGTGCCCACCTTCATGCTCTGTGACAGACCTCCCAATGCTGTGGCACAGACCAGAGTATTAACTGGAGATCCAACACACTCTCTCTCCTGGTCTCTTTCCATGTGGCTGCAGAGAGATGGTGCCCTCTGCTGATTGCCACAGGATACTGCTTATCCGTCCCTCTAGAAGAACCTCTTGATTTTCCTATGCAGCCCTCATGTGAGGCCCAGAGACCAGCCTCCACTGCAGACCTGTCATCTACCTCATGCTTTTCATGTGCTAGACCCTGCAGAGATGCCGAGGAAGTCAGTAGCCCCTGCCCTTGAGGTGCTCACAATCTGCTGGAGGATGCAGACAGACAGACACACAGATAGTAACAGCACAAGACTCTCCTACAGGAGGATGGTGCAGGGGACAAGGCTGGAGAAGAGGGGCAGAAAAACCTTTTAAAACACAGATGGTATTTGTAGAACAAGGACCTTGAGTCTTCTCAAATCTGAAACTGATGACTTGTGAATACTTCAGAACTAATCATGACTCACTAGCGTGAGGCAGCTCCAGGGATAAGCACTCTAAGCTGGTGAGGCCTTCCAGGCAAGAGAGATGCCAACTCAGACACTGACTGTGGCATCAACCATGCATATGCCTGGGGGCTCCAGGATCTAGCCCCAGAGGGTGGTGCTTATGGCCAGATGTCACGGCTCAGAGAGACAGCGCTCCTCAGGACTTGGAAGGACAGAAGAGAATTGTGTCACAAGGACACAAGAGCAGTGAAGGCTGGGGCACAAAGACTCAGTGCTGGCATAATTAAAATAGTAAGAATGATCATCCAAACTATCATATATTTAATATCTTGTAAGTGCTAGAAACTTTATATATATATA
>NW_016815776.1:474318-482176 GCF_001698545.2 Rhinopithecus bieti | reverse complement strand
AATGCGCATACAAAATATCATATATATAATATCTTGTGAATGATAGAAAATTTATATATATATATATATATATATATAATTTCATTTAAGACCCACACAGGTAGATATTAATTTCACCATTATTTAAATGAGGAAATGAAGTCTCAGAGGGGAAAGTAAATACTCCAAAGTGGTACTTTGTACTAGAACTGGAATATTACAGTCCACAAAGCCCATGCTCTTTTAAAGATGCCTTACGACCTTGGGGAAGTGAGAATCAGGCCTGGGAAGTGCTAAATTTTCTCAAACAGGCTAAGCTGTTACAGTAGCATATGATCCCCAAACCTCAAGCCTCACTGGCTTAACATGACAAGTTTAGTTTTCTCCTATACTCAGCTAGGGAGGTGGGGTGGGGTTTCTGTATAGAATGCTGCAAGCCACTGAAGTGGAGGAAAAAAAGAGGCTCGAGCATCTTACAGGGTTTTTCACTGCCTCAGCTCAGAAGTGCGACACCTCACTTCCTCTCCTGCCCATTGGCCAGAGATAGTCATGTGACTCTGGCCACCTGTGGCACAAGGTGGCTGAAAAGAGTAGCCTCCGCAATGCCTAGGAAGGAAAGGAGAACAGGGTTTAGTGAGTACTGATAATCACTCCCACAGAGCTTCACTAAAAAGACAAGTAAAAGAAAGAAGTCCCTTTGGGGAGTGACAGGAGATGATAGTGAGTACAATGTAGGCTGGAGACCCTTCACTCATTCATCTAACAGGGCATTTTAGAACACCAAGTCTAAGTTCTGGGATTCAGGGATAAGAGGCTCATTCAGAGGTAAGAGGATACAATCTCTGTGCTCATGGGCTACTGTCCACTGTACTATAATAGTGGTGTTACCATTTTGTAAGTGCTGTAGGAGAAAGGCACCAAAGCCCAGTGGGAACCAAAACGAGAGAAGCTGGGAGGCCTTATGAATAGGTAACAATGAAACACGCATGTGATGATCAAAGGTGACAAAGATTGAGCTATCAATCCTATTGGCTAGGGGACACCATGTAAGGGATTTAGGTGGTTCAGTGTCACCAATAGTGCTCATGAGACATCCAACTCCTGTTTCAGTCCAGACACAGAACAGAACACCCTTATAAAGACATTCAAGTCAGATCAGGGAAAAGTTAATATACATTTTTCCTTAAACCAATGAAAAGATATACTCAGCTCCTCATACTAAGAAAAATATACATTAAAACTACACTAAGATGGCATTTATCATTTATCAGATTGGCAAAAGTCCTGACATCTGACGGCATACTGTGTTCCTGAGGAATTGAGAGAAGCTGCATTCATACCCTGGTGGAAGGAGTAAGCATTGATATAATCTCTAGCAATGAAGAAGTTGGCAACATTTATCCAAGTTAAAAGTGCATATACTCTTTGACCTAGCAATTTCACTTGTAGTGATGTATCCTACAGATGTGTTTGCACAAGATTATTTATTCTAACATTGTCAGTAAAAGATTAGAAATAACCCAAATGTCCATACTAGGAAACTGGTTTTAAAGATTACAGTTTATCTATACAATGGAATACTTATACAGCTACTAAAAAAGAATAAGGAAGCTTGTCATGTACTGATACAGAAAAAGCTCCAAGATATGAGCCAAGTAAAAAATAAAGTGTGATACATTATGTAATGAGATAGTTTTGATATAAGAAAGAAGAAAAATGGAAATCTATATTCACTGATTATATATTTATAAGAATGAGGATAACTGTCAGTATAAGCTAAGTTATGCTACAGTAACAAATTATTTAATATCTAAGTGGCTTATACAACAACATTTTATTTATTGCTCATGCTTCATGTCCATTATAGATTGGCTGCAGCTCTGATCCATACCTCCCTCACTGTGAGATGCAAGCTGATGGACCAGCCCCTAATGGAATGTTGCCAGTTTCATGGCAGAGAGAAAGAGATGTGGCAAACCATGAACTGGTTATTAAATCTTCCATAGGGTATGAACCAAACAATATTTCTGCCCACATTTAGCTGACCAAGCAAGTAACATGACCACTGCTGAGTGCAACAGGGCAAAAATGTATATCCTGCAGGGAAGGGTACCATAAGTCATATGATCAAGCTTATTAACAATAGGGCAGACATGTATAAGTCTCTCATGGGAGGGGAAGCAACTAATTGTGAACAATAATGCAATTTACCACTAAGAAACTAACATAATAGTGAGTACTTGTGGGATGTGACTGTGGAAACTGAGTGGATGGGAGATAGAAATAAGATAGCTACTTTTCACCTAGAACATGTGTACATTTGAACCATGTGAATATATTAACTATTCAAAAGAGTAAATAATTTTAAGTTAGGTAGCTACTTAAAAAAGATCCATGTCTCCCTTTCCTGTGCCATGAGCATTCAATATATAATCTGAATTCACAGATATGTTTCTGATATTTTATCGATAGCATTTCCTAATAATTCTTGCTCAGAAGTGTGTCAAAGTCAGTAATTCAGGGCAGTACAAAGGCAGTTTTCCCTGCCTCATTCCAAGAAGAGTAACTGCCATGGGGACATGGAGAGGGCAAGAGTCTATGTCCAGCTTGAGTACCCAAGTGACTCAGTGGGGAGAATCGCCACTACATGGCCTTTGGCAAGTGTGGGATACCAGGGACTTGGGATGAAATGGATAGATAACAGGGCTGCTGGCAGATGTGTAAGCAGCAGGTGAGTGCAACTCATGGGAAACCAGTGTGTAGCACTCGAAAAGCAAGACAAAAAATTAGATCTGAGAGAGAAAGAAAACCATTAACTGAAAAATGAGCTTGAAGGTTGGAAGCTCAGAAGATAGGGTGTGGGTCAGAAAATGGAGTGCAAGATGAATTTGGGGAGCAGTTCAAGGTCAAAGACAAAGACAGTAAAAGGAGTCAACACGCAAGTTCTGAATGGTCCAGACCAACCGGTAGCACAGAGCATGGGCCACTGTTCGCCAAGGGCTGGGCTGTGAGAGCACCGTGGCTGGGTTTTCAATATTCAATCCTGTGGCTCAGACCGATATTACCAGGCACAGTTCCTGGAAAGACTTCATAGGAGAGGGCCACAAAGCCCACCAGAGAATAGGAGGAACTGCTTGAGAGTTTAAACACTATCATTTGTACACACAAATGGGTCACTGGCAGATGCTCTAGAGGTGTTTATGGTGACCTTTGGTGCCCTATATGGACAGGAAGTGCTCCCATAAAACCATGTACATCCTGACCATTCTCTTCCATGATGCTCACTTTTGTCTTCCAGTATCACTTCAACCCCTCGCAGTCCATCCTGGTGATGGAAGGTGATGACATTGGGAACATTAACCGTGCTCTCCAGAAAGTCTCCTACATCAACTCCAGGCAGTTCCCGACAGCGGGTGTGCGGCGCCTCAAAGTCTCCTCCAAAGTCCAGTGAGTGGACACTGATCAGCCTGGGGCCAACTGAGGCAGCAGGGTTGGTCCCTTGGGAATGTTCCCTTGCAAAATAGGATTTGCCTTTCTTCGGCTGTCCTCAACTTCTGCTATTCCTATGAGGATGCCTCAATGGATCTGTGTTCTTGTTTTCTTCTTAAGCAAGATGTTCTGTTGTTTTACCACCTTGAATCCACCTTTCTCATTTTATCCTGTTTCTTATCTAATGCCTTACTGCTTTCTATAAACTCTCAGAGAGCTGGGAATTTGAAGTGATCTGGGTATGGGTTTGAAATGTTCTGATTTAAGGGCACAGTGCCTGGTACATAGGAAGTGCTTGACAAATGTTTATTAAATTGAATTAAGTTAACCAACCCAGTTATGTAGAGTTCCTCAATCCTGTAGGTATGCCAGAAAAACAGAAGGCATGGTTCTTGTTTCCAGAGATCAGAGTTAAATTAGAGGATTACTGAAGGCTTTGGATAACTCACTCACTGACCTATCAAATCACTTCTCAGCCACAGTGGCTACCTTGGAGGGCTGCTAGGAGGGGGATCCCAGGAAAATTCCTGGAAGGTGGAGGTGCAGTCATGCGGCACCTAGAGTTGGAAGAAGGACTCAGAAAGAGCGGAACAAGGATGGGAAAGATGGGTCTGCTGACTGCCACATTGTTGGAGCCTGAGACAGGTGCCAGAAAAAAGCCTGTAGATGGTAGTTACATTCAATAGTTCTACAACAATGGAGGAGTGCTCCACCATTACAGGCTTAGGGGTAGGAAGCAGGTACCTCCAGGTCAGTGCCACATTAGAGTGAAGATGAGAGAACAAACTGGCCTATGTCCTGCTGAGACCAGCCTTCTGCAAACTGAAGAAAGGTGAGGAGTGCTGTGGGGCTGGCCTGGCACAAGCGGGAGAAAACTGGGAAGAGGAGGAGGCCACCACAGCTCCCACATTTCACCCACCCATAGAAAAGGATAGAGTAGCTCAGCATGGAATCCATCCAGACTATCCTTTCCTCGGGAACTTTCCCAAGGCATGTAAGGTGATGGCTGTCACCAGCTGAACCCCACCTAGCACTCCCAGAGCATCTGCCTGGCTCTGGGGTCCCCCAGTTTAACCTACATTTAGATGACCAGGGGAGAGGGCTAATGACATAATGCCCCCATGAGGTCTGACGAGAGGTTCAAATCAACCACTGTTTACTGAGCTCCAACCATGATGCAAGCTCTGGTCAGCTTCTTTTCTATACATGTCTGCATTTAATCCTTTACTGTAGGACAAAATTATTGTTGTCCCCATTGTATAGATGAAGAAACTGAGGTTCACAGGAGTCGAGTGCCTTGTCCACATTTACCCAGCCCAGAAGTGTCAGAACCAGGCCATGGATCCTTGTCTGTCTCAGACCTCACTCTTGTGGCCACACCATTTCTGCCTCCCAGATAATTGTGTGGCAGTGTATCAGGAGAAAGGAGGGTGAATATGATAGCACTTTGCTCTTACACCTAGAAAAGGCACACGTGTGTGATATCCACTTAGAGTCATATCATATAAGCTGACGCAGGAGAGTTTAGCCCTGGGGTCTCAATTAGTAAGATGGCTGTAACCGACCAGGTAGACAACAATTTGCTTACCAAATACTAAAGCATATAACAAGCAGTTGCTATCTAATTAATGTTGCCATTGATTACTTTGTTAAAGGATAATGAAAGGTTTCATGGTTACGTGTTGCGCGTATAGAAAATTCCCATTTCTCTCAGGAGCCAATTTTTCAAGTCCCTAGATCACTAGTGGTTTTGATTATAATGTGGCTTTAAATTTGAATGTCTGTTGACATCCTCAGAGACTCTTAGGCAGTCAGGATGCCTGGTTAAGAACTGGAGGTGGCAACCCTTTATTCCTGGCTGTATGACAGATGGTTTAATTGCTTGCTCATCAGTGCTATGACCGAGGCTGTTTTCCTAGGTGCTTTGGGGAAGACGTATGCATCAGTATCCCCGAGGTAGACGCCTATGTGATGGTCCTGCAGGCCATCGAGCCCCGGATCACCCTCCGGGGCACAGACCACTTCTGGAGACCTGCTGCTCAGTTTGAAAGTGCCAGGGGAGTGACCCTTTTTCCCGATATCAAGATTGTGAGCACCTTCGCCAAAGCTGAGGCCCCCGGGGATGTGAAAACCACAGGTACAGGTGCATTTGAGTTTGTGGGGAAGGTGGACTTTAATTTTTTTACAGCCATGAAAACATACTTCAGAACAACAGCATTGTTCATGTAATGTATACATGGCATAAATGTATACATGGCAGCATAATGTATTATAGCAAAACAGACAAAGCTACAAACAAAAAGAATATGAGGGGAATGGATGGTTTAGCAATGAGGGATATGAGGTTGGAGGGAATGCATTTGTGCTAAGTGGTAAGTGAAAAAATGCAAGACACAAAGTTACATAGTACTTACACATAGAGTGATCTCAACCATTTAAGAAAAAAAAAAAAACATAGAAAAATGCCAAGAAGGACACATACCCTGTGCTAACAGGGTTATTCTATGCTAACGGTTATTCTTTGAGAAGCATAGTGAGAGCCAATTTGTTTCTGCTTCCCTTCCCTTTCTGCAATTGCAAAAATGTTCTATAGTGGGCATATATTATTCTGATAATCAGAAGAAAAGCTAAAGACATATAAAGAAAAAATATAGCTGCATCTTTATATATACACCATAAAAGTTAGGTCTCATTCAGTAATATTACTGTAAGCTCTCAGAAAACTTTTAAGTTGTTATTTCCAACAACTTCATTATTGGAAAGGTTTTTCAGTGAAAGAGGAGTAATTTGAATTATCTACCAAAGGAAAACAGTTACACTGAAAGCTATAGTATATGCTGCGGGAGGGTAGGAGAAGAGAAGGAAGGAAACCGGAAAAGGAGCAAGGGAGGGAGGGAAGAAAACCTCCCTTTTGTTACTCTGAGGGAGGGGGGAAATATAAATTTAAGAAGTGTCCTTTGCTTCCTCTTCCAAGAGAATATTTTCAACTCTCCCCTCCCCCTCCAAAAGCCACTGCTAATGATACGCTGGTGCCTCTGGTCCTGAGTCCCCGAAGAGCTGCTGTTCTAATAATCCTAATTACCTAGTGACTTAAACCACCCTGGTCCCTAGTGAATGGGGTACTCAAGAGACAGCCCTTCTTAGCTCATAAAAAATAGATGGTGTTTTACCACCTGTCCGGGCAGGGCAGTTCCCTAGTCACAGGCCAACGTGCATTAGGTTGTGTGATCCTCCCTTTTCCCCTGTTCTCATTTGTGGCTAAAATCAGACAGAAATAAAGAAAAGCCTCTGACTTCAGTGGTTGCGGGCCATGACCCAAGTGTCTGGATTTGCTACATCTGACACCAGCAAACAGGCAATGCAGGGAAGAGCAATTATCTGGGTTCACATTTCATCTTCTGTTTATGAGAGGTACAGGCAGAGCACATAGTCAAGTGTCCAAGGGCTATTATTAGTGCCTTTAAATTTTTACTCCTATTGTTGTTGGAATGGTCATGATTATGGATATCTTAAACAAGTAGGATAATGGCATTTGCCACCAGGCCTCAGTGACTGGCTTCAGCATCATCTGCTGCCCCCATTGACACTCTTTATGTTGTCAATACCAAAGACAGGAGGTTCCCCCAACATACGCACACACACACACACACACACACCCCTCCCTCACGCTCTGTTAGTTCACACCTCTGCTCTGCTCTTGGGCTAGAAGGTCCCTTTCCTTCCCTATCCCTTGATTCCTGGCAAATAACTCTGCCTTCAGCACCTGCCCAAGAAGGCTCTCCCACCACCACCATTCTGACACTCCCAACTGCTGGTGCTTCCCTCGGCACACATTTTTTAGCCCTTGGTGGTGATTTCCTGTTTATTAAACCAGACCAGGAGACCCCGAGGGCTCATCCATGGCCGATTTGCCTCTGGGTCCCTGAACCGAGCACACTCCCTTCTACACAGTGGGAATCCAGGAA
The DNA here is from genome assembly GCF_001698545.2 of Rhinopithecus bieti. Lineage (NCBI taxonomy): Eukaryota > Metazoa > Chordata > Mammalia > Primates > Cercopithecidae > Rhinopithecus > Rhinopithecus bieti. The sequence goes on along the minus strand of NW_016815776.1, from coordinate 474,743 downwards.
ACTGCAGATGGAAGAGAATACCCATAGTGAGAGAGCCATGAGAAAATGGCAGCCGTGACACACTCCCTACCTCAGGGAGCTCTCAGTCAGCCACAGTGGGAGGTAGGAACAAGGGCAATATGACCAGACCTGACAAGAAGTCAACAAAAAGCCTGGAAACTGTGAGAAGGCCATTTGAAATAAAGATGCACATACAGCATTGCTAATTATAGACCCTGTCTTAAGCGTATGTTATTGTGCTTTTAGATTTTGCTGATTATACATGAAACCATTGTGATTGACAAGTATTTAAAAATTAAGATAAAGAAATTATATATAATAATATATAATATATACCTAGTGAGAGCAAAATATTTTGGTATCATTTAAAAACTTAAGGCCGGGCGCGGTGGCTCAAGCCTGTAATCCCAGCACTTTGGGAGGCC
>NW_016815776.1:447324-473829 GCF_001698545.2 Rhinopithecus bieti | reverse complement strand
AAAATAAAATAAAAAATAAAAACTTAAAAGATAATTATTTAAAATAATCCATCTTTAGTGAATTTTTTAAATTTCTATTTTAATAAATGTTTTATAACAAAGTATATTTAGTCCACTTTATAAATAAATAAATATACTTAATTAAATTATCTCTCTTCACAAATTTTTCAGTAAAGGAGTGCAAGATCAAAACCACTTGAAGACAACTAGCCTATCATCAGTGAGATGGGGATAGTAATAGTACTCCCTTTAATGTCTATTAGGATTATATTTCCACATGCCTGGCACATAGCACATACTTCATAAATACCAATCACCTTCTTAAGATGGGATTTTAATTTAGGACTGCCAAACTCTGCCCGGCATTCAAACACTCACACATTTCTTTGGGAAATTTGGAGTCATACAGTTAGGCAAGGACAACTTGACTGACCAACATGCTAATGTGCTCCCCTGGGAGCACATTAATTATATTAATTTATCAAATATTGATTATTGGTTATATCATATTGACTTGTTTATTAATTAATGATTCAGCTCCATTTGAGCAAGGTTTAGTAATAACTAGTCCATGCTAGTTCCTGGGTTAGACACTAAGGATTCAATCATAAAAAGATAGTGCTTCTGCCCTTCAACCTTCAGGTGGTTGGGGAGACAGACACATTAGGACCACATGGAGAAAGCTATGAGAGCACGGTGGAAGGCCACTTATCTCTCCCCAAATGAGAGCTATTGCTTATTGAGCACCTACAATGTGCATTGGACACTGCTTTCAATCATCTCAAGACCCTTGCCTTCCTTACAGATGAGGAAACTGAGTGGTAGGTAGTTCCTCTAAAACTATGCATCTTCTCAGTGGCAGAGCTGGTATTCAAATCACATCTTTTGGCTACAGTATTCATGCTCTTCCCACTAATTCATGCTACGCAACCTCAGGGCCGCCTGGACATCTGAGCAGTGGATGTGGTATTTGGGATCACACAGACACTGCTCCTGACCCAGCCTTAACCTGGGGTGCAATAACAGAGGAGGAAGATGATTAGAAAGGACTGTTTTTTGAGCTGTCCTTCATGCCTGCGTTTCCCGTGTCTGTCTTCCTCCAGCCCCCAAATCAGAAGTCTTAGAGGAAATGCTTCATAACTTAGATTTCTGTGATATTTTGGTGATTGGAGGGGACTTGGATCCAAGGCAGGAGTGCTTAGAGCTCAACCACAGTGAGCTCCACCAACGACACCTGGACGCCACTAATTCTACTGCAGGCTACTCCATCTACGGTAAGGCCACACTCAGCCCCCTTTGCCCCAAGGGTGTCCTCTTAGAATGTCCTTGTCCAGGGAGACATGAGTGAGACTGCACCTGTGAAGGAGCACTGTGAAGCCCCAGGGACCAGTTGGAGATCCTTAGCCTCAAGCATAGATTTCTAGACCCTCCTCTGGCAAGTTACTCAAGCATCTTGGGGACCAGTCCCACATTTCCACTCCTGGGGAATTCTGTAGAAGCTGGGTGGATGCCTTCTCTTACAATGTTTGATTTCAGCAACTGTCACAGCAACATTTGGAAGATTGAGGCAGTCTGTATGGAAAGCTTGTGCATCAGTGTAATTTTGGCCCCTTAGAGTTTCTGCACATTGTCTGCCCAACATATCTTGAGCTCTTACCCTCAACAAATTTACAAGACCCGTGAGGTCTCGTACCACAAGCCCCAGCCTGTCTCCTCTCTTCTCTTCCTCCTCCTTTTCTGCCTTCTGATGACAAGTGTGGTCTCTTGGCACAGGTGTGGGCTCCATGAGCCGTTATGAGCAGGTGCTACATCACATCCGCTACCGCAACTGGCGTCCAGCTTCTCTTGAGGCCCGGCATTTCCAGATTAAGTGCTCAGAACTCAATGGGCGCTACACTAGCAATGAGTTCAACTTGGAGGTGAGTGGGTCCTGCCATTGTTAGGGAAGCCAAGGCTCACCCATTCCCTCATCATTCATTCAGAACTGCTGTAACTGGCTCACCTGCCACTCCTGGGTCAATAGCACCTCTCTCCACTCTTCCCAGGTCAGCGTCCTCCATGAAGACAGAGTCTCAGATAAGGAGCATGTCAACCACCTGATTGTGCAGCCTCCCTTCCTCCAGTCTGTCCATCATCCTGAGTCCCGGAGTAGCATCCGGCGCAGTTCAGGTAGGGTGCCCAAGGGGAGGGACCCTCAGGACACAGGTGGTCATTGTGACTCAAGACTATCTACTCAACAGACAGTTATGTTGTAGCAAACATAGGTGCCCAGAACTGAGGGAGGGAACCCAGCAATGGAGAAAATGTGCCCTGGCTCTGAGATACTCACACCCTCAATAGGCAGTCAATAAGTAAACAAGAAGTTACACAACACACATAATAGCAGAGGTCACTACAAAGGGCTGGGACAAAATTTCAGGCCCAACTCAAAACTATGTCCGGTATGAAGCTTTCCATGAGCCCTTTACACACACACACACACACACACACACACACACGTATGCACCATATTGCAAAGTCCTCTGCCTACATTTCTGTTTGAGCATTTGCCATATTGTGTTACCATCTGGTGGGCACTTGTATCTGTTTCTACTAAACTCTACAGTGCTTGGCTCTGTGGAAATTTCTTTATAATTTGAGGGGTAAAGCCAGGAATAAAAGAGAATTTGCATTTAATGAACACCTATACTGTGCCTATGTGGAAACTTACCGATTAATTTAATTTACACCTAACTATTACTCTTAGGATAGGAATTATTATGTCGATTATAGAGGTGATGAAAATGAAGCCCAGACAGGGTAAGGTGCTGCTCTAGAGTTCTACAGCTGGAAAGTGGTAGGGCAGACTTTAGCCTATGCATGGATGTTTCATTCATGCTGCCTCACAAGAATGAGCTAGGCCTTTGTTCACCATGTCATGGGAGTTTCTTCCTTGTTCCAGTGGTCCCAAGCATTGCCACGGTGGTCATCATCATCTCCGTGTGCATGCTCGTGTTTGTCGTGGCCATGGGTGTGTACCGGGTCCGGATCGCCCACCAGCACTTCATCCAGGAAACTGAGGCTGCCAAGGAATCTGAGATGGACTGGGACGATTCTGCGCTGACTATCACAGTCAACCCCATGGAGGTGATCCCCATGCAGGGCTGGGAGTTCTGGGTGGGCGCTTCTCCCTCCACCCAGCTCAACCCTTCCTATGCCTAAAGCCGCCCCATACCCCTGCCTTCTGGAAGCCCTGCCCCATCTAGTCCAGCTCCACTGGTTCTTCCTGCCTCTGAGCTCCTCTAGCCCTCTCAACCTGAATAGACCATACCTTCCCACCAACTACATTCTCTGATTTAAAATGTATTCATTGCTCTTACCCCACAAACAGAACCAGAAATTTTGTTAAGGCAAGGAAACACCACGAGGTGGCTATGCCTAGTTTCCCCCACAGTATTTAGCTCAGAGCTAACTAACCCTTAGGGACTCAGTACTGAAGTTTTGATTAACTAACAGTGCAAATTAGATGCCTTTGCTCCATACTGCCTGAAGAGTTCACTCAAAGGCTTGGAACAGATTAAAAGAAAAATATAGCAGCAATGCCTGCCATATATTGAGCCTCCATTATGCCAGATACTGTATGGAGTGCTCTATACACACCACCTCATTGAATCTTCCAAAATCCTATAAAATAGGAGTTATCATCTTCATTTACCAAGGTGAAAACCAACTAAGAAAAAAAGTAACATACTCAAATTAACACAGCCAATAGTCAAATTTAAGGATGTCTGATTCTAAAGTCCATATCTTTCCAATTAGCCAATAGCCCCCAGAATCTATCCATGAGTGTCAACTGAAGCCCTCTACATCATGCCCTTTGCCCATGGGTTCTGGTTGATGATAGACGCAGGCTTAGAAAAGGTAGGGGAAGATGATTATCCCAGCCTGGTCCCCAGTTTCCACCTCAGCTGGCCTCACACTCCAATTTCAAAGGCAGTGTGCTGATGTGGCTCAGTTTCTCCAAGCATGTGCTGTAGGTAAAGTGCTGAGCTCAGTGCTATACAGACTCCAGAATTTCCACCTTCAAAGAGTTGAGACTTGAGTCTAGAAAACGAGACCACTATACCTGGAGCGGTCTGAGGACAAGGCAAGAGTGTGCCTAACAAGGGCCAACCTTGTGATGCCAAAAGTCAATAAGCTTGAGGAGGAAAAGCCTTCAGGACTGCAACAATCAGGGAAGATTCCTTGAAGGAGGTTGGCCTGGGGGAGGCCTTGAAGAGTGGGTAGGATTTGGGGTAAGGTAGAAGGTAGGAGGTAAAAGACAATTCCCAAGAAGTGTCAGGGGAGGGGGTGGGTAGCCAAACAAGGAGAAACAACTTTTATGACCTAGTTCATCAACACAGAACATAAATCCAGAAATAAAATTTTGCTGGAATTATCCAAAAGCTGGAGTGAGGGGGGATTGGACTGGAAAGGAAGGGGTACAGCCTGAGGTCACAAGTCAGGGGATGAGCAGCAAGCATGGAAAGTGAGGACCAATAAATTTGTCCTTTCCAAAGGAATATTTTTGAGGGGAAGCATACCTGAGTCTTTGCTTAAAATGCCTTCTGCTCCCAGGGACATTGCATGCACATTTGGAAAAGAGACACAAGATCAAATGTCATCCTCTCACTGAGAAGCAAACACTAAGGCTTGGACATCTCCATTTAAATAGGCTCCAGAAATGCCTGAAAACAAGACTTGGCCTGAAAGGTTCAGTAAATGATAGATAGGATTGGCTTCAATGTCCAGCCCATCATTTATACCCAACAGTCTACCTTGAGTTCATGCCTTGGAATTTGCTGCTATTTCAGGCTTTTGCCTTGAACCTTCTAGCTTCCTTTTTATCAGAAGACTTCCCTTCCAGGAAGTCTGCCTCCAGGCTGAAGAGTTTGGCACTAAGAGAAGAAATTCCAAGGGGCCCTAAATGTTTCCTTAATGGATGGAGAAACATAAGCTCCAAAGTGGCCTCTGTTCAGCCCCTGACGAGCATTTCCTTTCTCTCCTTGATATCCAGAAGCATGAAGGACCAGGGCACGGGGAAGATGAGACTGAGGGAGAAGAGGAGGAAGAAGCAGAGGAAGACATGAGCTCCAGCAGTGGCTCTGATGACAGCGAAGAGGAGGAGGAGGAGGAGGAAGGGACGGGCAGAGGCAGACATGGGCAGAATGGAGCCAGGCAAGCCCAGCTGGAGTGGGATGACTCCACCCTCCCCTACTAGTGCCCAGGGGTCTGCTGCCCGGCCCACATGTCCCTTTGGTAAACCCTGACCCAGTGTATGCCTACGTCTATCATACCTCACCTCTGATGTCTGTGACACGTCTGGGAAGGCCTTCTCCAGCTTCCTGGAGCCCACCCTTTAAGCCTTGGGGACTCCCTGTGTCTCATCCATGGGGAAGTTCCAAGAAGCCCAGCATGGCCATCAGTGGGGACTTTAGGGTAGACTTTGTCCTGTAGCCCCCACTTCTGCCCTAAGCTCCCCAGCATCCTGTCTACCTGTCTGCGGAGTCTGCCTTTGCTTTTTCCTGCAGGGAAGAACGTCCACCTTTGTGTCACTCACCTCCCCAGGCTCAGAGTCCCCAAGGCCCTGGGGTTCCAACTCACTGTGCGTCTCCTCCACACAGACCAGCAGGTCCTTCTATGCTGACTCCAGGTTGCTTCACACAGGGAGAGTAGTTGGAGCTTCACACACCTAAGGTCTTAGTGCTTAACAGTTTAAAGGAAAGTCCTTGTTGAGGCAGAACTAAGTTCACAGGGAAAGGTACACACTCTTTTTCTCTCTGTCTATCTATTTAGTTCCCCAGCTGGGAGAGCCTTTCCCTTTGCTTCTTTCTGAGGCCACATAAGCTTATAAGAAAAGTCCTAAACCAAGAATAGGTCCTTGGCCACAAGCAGGGCCTGATCCCCCATCAGAGCTATCTGAGCCTGCCTGCCTGGGCACCTGCTGCAACCATGCAGCTGCCCTGCCAGGGGCGCTCACCACACAGAACCGCAGGGCCCCGGAGGCATTCCACACAGGCACTGCCCCAGGAGATAGCCACAACAAGCCTAGAGCCAGGAAGCAGAAAGAAATGCTAACGAGATCACACACAGGCTTCATGGTGGGTGCGGCGGGGGTGGCTGGGCTCTCCCAGGACAGAGGGGACCCTGAGGTTGGCAAGGCTCTCACCACTTAGCCTCATGGTCCCTTATCTCCTATTTTACACTCTTTTCCCTCTTGAGAAAATACACGCTTTCCGGATGTATTAGAAATGCACGAGCTCCACCAAGTCTACAATGAAAGTTTGAAATTTAACTGCAAGGAATTAGAAGCATATTTGCAATCATTGCAGCTTCTTCTTTCTTCTGCTCATAAAAGGAGGAACACTTTAGATAGAGGGCAAATATATCTGAAAACCTAATTTATTTCTTTTTTTTGATAAGGAAATCTTTTCCATCTCCATCCTAACATGCACAACCCGTGAAGAGAATTGTTTCTATAGTAACTGGTCTGCGATCTTTTGTGGCCAAGAGAATAGCAGGCAAGAATTAGGGCCATGACAGAATTTCCACGAAGCTCTGAGAACATGTTTGTTTCGAATGTCTCAGGTTCATCTTTGTCCTCAATGTGTACGATCTGTCCCCATCCTTCATTCCTCCCAAAGCTCACACTTTGGCACAGGCACGAAGCTGGTCCCTAGTTAAGTGGCATTTATGTTAAGAAAAAAATAGTTCAGAATATCAGCCTTTTTCGTTGTGTCATCAAAACAGCTTAAGAAGGGGACTACTGCCAATGTCCTCTAGTCTGACCTCCACCCAGGGAGGACCCATGGCAGGCCTTTTCAACTTTCTGATTCATGAGGATGACCTTGTGCAGCTTTTCCCACCTCCTAAAGTGTTTTCTGCATCTGTTCCTTCCTTTGGACCTCACAACAAATCCTGTGAAGTAACTGAGGCATCTGTTGTTAGACACATTTTTGTGATGAGTAAACTGAGGCTTGGTGATTCAATGTCTTGTTCAGAGTCGTTAAAAAGTATAGACAAGCCCAGACTCCCCAGTTCCACTCCTGTTCCAGGATTCTACTTAGGGGTCATAGGTATGCACCTAACAGACACTGCTGCAAACCTACTATGTGCTAAGCATTCTACCAATGGCTGTGAGAAAAAGAAAAGCTGAATAAGATAAGCTCCTCCCCAACAGAGGACTTTATATTTGCAGAGGGGAAATAAACAGGCCTAGAAATTACACAAGAGGCAAATGAAGTTCCGAAAGAGGAAAAGTCACAGGAGAGGAAGGATGCGGTCACAAACTTAACCAGTGCTCTTGTTTTCCCCTTCTTAGGGAAAAACACCAGGAGAGGCTGGGGTTTTGTATTCATTGGATGGAAATAGATATTTCCTCCTGGGAATTCTCCCAACCAAATAGCCCTTTTCTATTAGGCTGTGTCTGTACATCCACAAGAGGAAAGTCTGTAGGACTGATTAGTTTTCATGATCCCATTTAAATAAAAAAAAAGATTCTTTAGTTGGGCATTTAGGAGCTACTGAATTCTCCCAAAATTGTGGCAGCAAAAAGAACACTTCATATGCTTAAAACCCATTCCTTTTGAATTAGATTTTGATTTTAAATATTTAAGTCTAGTGTTTGTGAGAACGCTTTTCTCTTTGCTCAGTCTTTTCGGTCTGGTTGGGTAGGGAAGGTGTTCCTCATGCTCTCTGGGTGGCTGCCTTATTCACAGTTGAGAGAGCTGTTAGGTAAAATCTTTATATGTTTTGGGGTTTTTGGTAGGGGGGTAGCAGGTAAAAGTGGCCCATGGCTAGGGCAGCAATGATGAATAATTTGAGGAAGCATTTGGTTAGTGGACTCATTTGCAGAGAAACAGTGGTGACAACAAATCAGAGCCATTTCCCTCAACTCTGGCTACGAGAGGTCATTCTCTGCATGTCAGCTGCAAAGATCAGGCACTTGAATGAATCCGCTGGGTCGGCAGGCATTGGTCATCTTTGCAACACCCTCTTCCTCACCGTGGGTGAGAACAAGACAGGGGTGGTTATATCCCAGTAACAGAAGCTTTGGGAGGTATCCAGGTGATCAGGGTAATGTGGCTTGCCCTCCCCCAGATATTCTGATCCCAAGGAAAATGTGTCATTAATCAGTCTGGCATTTTCCACCGTCCATATGCTGGCATCCAGGAACCAAAACCCCTGAAGGCCTAGACACCCTGTGACCTCTCACTCAGATGTTGGCAGCCAGGCGGATACAGGCTCCTGTCCAGGAGGAACTGCTGACTGGTTTGGCCACAACCCAGTTCATTGCCTGTCTTGCCAAGTGGACAACCAGATTCTGCCTTCCTGAGCTTGAAAATAGGCTACAACTCTCAGGTGATTCAGACGACATGGAGAAGTTGGAGGAGAAGATTGGAATGGTTAAATCCCAGTGCAGAATGAGTTGCTTCAGTGGAGTAAAGCAACCAGCCAATTGGTAGCCTGTCTTAAAAAATACTAAACATATATCATCATACATTTGATCAAATGCTGTAAGCCTAGCCAAGGCCCAAATTCATCTAGATACCAAAAATGTGATTTCAGTGAAATCTCTTTTCATTATCACTTTCTTTTGTTACTGTTTGTTTGTTTTTTGAGCCGAAGTCTTGCTGCTCTGTCGCCAGGCTGGAGTACAGTGGCACAATCTCGGCTCACTGCAACCTCCGCCTCCCAGGCTCAAGTGATTCTCCTGCCTCAGCCTCCCGAGTAGCTGGGATTACAGGCATCCACCATCATGCCCGGCTAATTTTTGTATTTTTAGTAGAGACAGGGCTTTGCCATGTTGGCCAGGCTGGTCTCAAACTCCTGATCTCAGGTGATCTGCCCACCTCAGCTCCAAAGTAATGAGATTATAAGAGTGAGCCACCGCACCCACCCCTCATTACCACTTTCTTGAATTTACTCAATCATGCTATCAAGCAGGGTCTAGACCAACATCTTTGCATTTAATAAAGGCTATCCTTTGTACACATGGACCATCCTGTGAGAGGGCTGGGGGTGGTGGGAAGCAATGTCCCCCATTCTTATATGTCAGGTGTCAGCAAACTATCTGTAAAGAGGCAAATAGTAAATATTTTGGGCTTTGTGAGCCATTTGGTACCTGTCACAAGTATAGTCGGCCCTCCATATCTGAGGTTTCCAAATCCATGGATTCAACTAACCTTGAATCAAGAATATCCGGGAAAAAAATGTATAGTTGCAACTGACCTGAACATATTTTTTTCATTATTATTCCTTGAACAATATAGTTTAACAGTATTTACATAGCACTTACACTGTATTAGGTATTATAAGTAACCTAGAGATGATTTGAAGAACACAGGAAGATGTGCATAGGCTCTATGCAAATACTATGCATTTGATATAAAGGAATTGAGCATCTGTGGATTTTGGTATCTGAGGGGGGTTCTGGAACCAATCCGCTACAGATACTGAGGGATGACTGTACTCACCTCTGCTATTGTAGCATGAAAACAGACAATACATACACAAATGAATGTTTCAATACAACTTTATCTAGGTTCCATAAAACAATTTAAAAACACTAAAAAAGCAGGCAGTTTGAACTTATATAATTTTCATGTCTTTTTTTACCCTTTTGATTTACATTTTTAATCATTCAAAAAATACAAAACCTTTCCTCAGTCCACGGGCCATATGAAAATTAGCAGCCAGTTAGATTTGGCCCAAGGCCATAGTTTGCCAACCCCTACCATAGACGCAAGGAAGTTAGCCTGCCACTTCAGGAGAAAGCAAGCTGCTCTCCTAAGCCTCTCACCAACTACCCAGTAGTCTTTGCCTCCAAACTGAACAACAGGAAAAAGTGCCATCGTTTTTAATTAAGCTGTTTTAAAAGACCGTGTTCCAGGGGAAAACAAAAAAGAAACAAACCAAACACTTGTTATTTGCTGAACTGACAAACTCTGACAGATATTCCATGAGAGTTGAAAGCCCTGGATGGAGGTGACTGCCTGGTTACTGAGTGCTAATTCCACTGAGGCAAGTGTTAGCCCCCCAGGCTCAGTGCCTTCCCAGCACAGCTCAGCCCATAATGATCTCTGAGCAGGAGTGTTCATTATCTCAGACTGATTTTCATTTCAGCCTGCTCTTGCCATTGCTCTAAAAATGATCCTAAAGACTTGTGACTGTTTGAATCAATAGCAACATCATCAGTAGAAAGCCCCACCGAGCACACTTCAAAATTAGCAATCTTCTTGGCTCTATGACTCAATATCAGCAAGCAGAAAAAAAAGAGGGCCTTCTTTTTTTTTTTAATCATACCCACATTTAAATTAACCAAATAGTTTTACGAGAAAGTAGGGAAGTGGGTTTAATTCTTTGAAAGAATTTGCTAGTGAAAAGTAGATGATTTTCAGGTAAGATAAGGTTTAGGCCTCTGGGGGATCCCCAAAGCCTTCTGCAGTGTACTCTGGCAGGCTATGAATGATACAGGATTCTGTATCCATATCAGACATTTATTGAGGCTGACAAGCAAAAGCCCTTGGCACCATTTAATTTTCACATAACCACTTTCCATTGTCCAGCTGCAGGCAAAGGAAATGAGCAATGAAAGTTTTGAAGTCTACCCCAGTACCCTTATTTCCTGTCTTTATTTCCTTTACTTTGTAGATGTATTCTATACCTGCTCTGTAGGTCATGCTCTAGTTTTCCTTTTAATGCCAACTGGAAAAGGAGAGTTGGCTTTCCAGGGGCTGTGGATTAAGAGCCAGGCTTCACTCCATCCCAGGGAGACAAAAAGAGACAGAAGAAGTTACCTCCAGCAGCACCCCAGAAAGCTGACAGACATTCCCTGTGTGCAGGCGGTAAACAGATGGGAGCCTGTGTTTACAGCTATGTTCAGTGTAATTCAGCAGACCTTCACTGGACACCTGTGATGGGCCAGGCCCTGTGCCAGCAACAGGGGAAGGGAGGATGAACAAGGCACGTTTCCCTGACCATGAGGAGCTCTTGGCTTGTGAGCTGTTGGGATGTCCCTTTGCAGTGTTGGGAGGCTGTGCACAAGCAGTCAGGACTTTGGGGACAGAAGTTTAGTGTTAGGGAGGCAGCATAACTTGCTTTGACAGCTACCCACCCTAAGTCAGATGACAGGTGTAATTCTGGAGGTCCTGACAAGCATCACTGAGGCAGGCCGAGGAGCTCTCCAGGGAAGTGGGCAATGTTTCCCTGAATGTTCCTCAATTCTAATCAAGGCTGACTCAGTTCACTTACAGATGAAAGCCAGTCACCCTGCCCACTGGGCAGAAATAACATGGTTGACAGTTGAGATTCAGAGAAAATAAGACAGAGGCAGTCCTTAAATATCAACAGCAGCCGGGTGGACCTGGAAATTTAGGAAGGGTGATGCAGGTAGAGGGGCCAGCAGGAGCCAAGTTTCAAAAGGCACAAGCCAGACTGATGCAAGGGAGCCCTCCTGAGGCCCAACATCAGAGCTGAAGATCTAAGAGGGCCCACCTCCATGAGACCTGCTGAGGGCTTACACTTGGTGCTGAGGAGCAGTGGTTCCCCAGGCCAGCTGCATCACCTGGGAACATGTGAGAAATGCATATTCTTGGGCCCCACCCCAGACCTACTGAATGAGAAACTCTGGAGGCAGGCAGTCTGTGATTTAATGAGCCTTCTGACACGCACTCAAGTTTGAGAACCACTGATGCAGAGGATAAGGAGATGACTTGAGCTGGCATTAGGAAGAACTGACTATTAACAAGGCAAAATCAGTGACTAGTGTAGTGAGAGTGCCAAAGCAGACTACCCCAGGCCCCCCATCCTGGGCCTTTTCAGCTCCAGTTCATACTCACTGAAGCAGTGGTTTCAAGGAACGTTGGTCCTAGTCCCTCACCTGCCCTTGGGCATGAGACAATTCCTGCCTGCCTGCCCCTTCTATCCTAGAGAGACAGACTGCCCAGGAGAGGCTGCCACGAGGTCACTCATCCCCAGGAAGGCCACCTGCCAGGTTTCTGTAAGCTGAGCAGCCTCTTCGAGGGCCATATGTTGTGGAGAAACACTGAAACTGCAGCAGTGACCCTGGCCACTAGGAGAACTGCTTCCTACACAGCCCATATGCTGGTGGAAACACCAGGGCCCAGCAGAGAGTGGAGGGGTCATTTAAGGACGTTGCCAGGTTGCCGCAGCACTGCTCTGTTTGTAATGAGACTGGAGCATGCAGCGTCACAATTCAGACACTGAATTGCTTGGGGAATGGATGGCCTTCCTTGGAAGGGCAGTGACTCATTCTGGATGTTACTAAAAGCAGAAACCAAAAATCCAAAAACAAACCTACAGCCTCATTTACAATTAGAATCTGTCTGGGCCTTCTAATTTCTAAAGTCTGTGAGGCTGCCAGGATTCACCAATTCCCCTTTCCCCTGAGGCCCAGCAACTATTGATTTATAGCTTAAACTCTGAAGGTCCACAGACCTTTGAAAGGAACTCGCTGGTACTTTATCAGTCATTTACACCTAACTGACTCCTCCTATGAGGTACAGTCTCCTCATATGAGGGTTTTTGAGATGGGGAGTCAGAGGGCCAGGGCCCTGGGCTTTGGGGTGGAAGGACAGAAGAGGAACAGTCTAGGAAACGGACTAGACATGTGGCCTAGGAAAACTAGCACCATCTGTTGAGTTCTGAAGAACCCAGATTGTCTTCTGCTCACAGCCTCAGCAGTCTTTTCAGAGTCCTCCTGAATGGCCCAAAGACACCCCCGTTTCTGGGGAGCAGAAAGGAGCTACTACCTCTGGACCATGAGGCAACACCTCCCCAGAGGCAGGACCCTGCCCCCATGAGAACATGCAGTTGAATGATGCGGTGTCTGACCAGGACCTTGGAAAACATGGCTGTATGAGACTAGTATAGATCCCCAACTATTGCTGTCTCTGCTGATATGGCCACCTCCTCAAGGCAAGCAGACTACCGACTTAGCTATTGTGGCACCATGGGGGCCTAGCTCTGCACGTGGCTCATGACGTGTGTACCACAAATGTTGAATTGAATTGAATCCCAGAGATCATTTGACCTCAGTGAAGGGACTAGGTTTGATGAATTAAGATCCCCCCAGTGGGCCGGGTGCGGTGGCTCAAGCCTGTAATCCCAGCACTTTGGGAGGCCGAGGCGGGTGGATCACGAGGTCAGGAGATCGAGACCCTCCTGGCTAACACGGTGAAACCTCGTCTCTACTAAAATACAAAAAACTAGCCGGGCGAGGTGGCGGGCGCCTGTAGTCCCAGCTACTCGGAGGCTGAGGCGGGAGAATGGCGGGAACCCGGGAGGCAAAGCTTGCAGTGAGCCGAGATCACACCACTGCACTCCAGCCTGGGCGACAGAGCGAGACTCCTCCTCAAAACAAAACAAAAAAAAAGATCCCCCCAGTGGAGAAAGCCTCCTCCATCTTCCTTGGTTTGTGAGTCAAGGTCCTTTGTAACATCAGCTCGACGAGGGGTGGAAGTGCAGCAAACAGAGGACAACATTTGTGATGCACATGGGAGAAAACAGGAGTGGGGTTGTTTGGGGAGTACCCCTTCCTAGCTATAGTCAGTAAACGGACCCCCTAAGCAAGGAGCAGGGGTAGATGTGCCTAGGTGAGGCCTGCTTGCTCCACTGTCGAGGTTTTGGGCAGCATCCCAACTGAGGAGAGAAAGCCCTCATTTGTTAATGACCCGTCCCTGTGCTGCTCTCCAGTTCCTTTTATCAGATTTCCTGCAGAGGAGATTCATCAACATGAAGCTCAATTCCCAGTAGACTAATGAAAAGAGGGCAACAGACTTGAGAAGAGCCAAAATGCAGACAGTGTGTATTAATCACAGACAACAAAAACGTGTTAGCTTTAATGTCTGTTTGCTTTTATCTTAAAATGAAAATGCATCTCTGTTACCTGGACCCTTTGTACTGCCCATTTCAGAACAGAAATGGGACACCCACACACATATTGAGGGTCCTTCTCCCCAGCAGAAGGAGCAACCAGAGAAATGAGCCACAGTTTGTGTGCAGAAAGAGAGAAGCAACCCACAGGTCTCAGCTGCAGACTCCAGAACCTCTGCAGAAAAGGCAGGCAAAGGGATGGGGAGGCAGCATCTGCCCTTCAGAAGGATTCATGAGGGCCTCTGTGAGGAGGGCCTTGCTTGTGCCTGTGGGTCACGGATGTTAATACAAAGGCTCATCCACCCTTGGTGGCAAAAGTGCATGCATCCTGGCCAACACAGAACACCCACATCTGCAACCCACGCCCACTGACCTCCAGCTCCCCTACATGGCTGCAGGTGCGCGGCTGATGTGTGGGATTCAGAAAAGGTCTGCTCATGTTCACTAGCCAAACTTCAGGTGGTGTGATATAGCAAAAAGCTTTTTTTGTTTTCTGTTTTGTTTTGTTTTTTGGCATGAGAGAGAAAGTCAGACTTGAAAGTCAGGGCTGATCACTCAAAAAGTAAGATAGGAGATACTGAGGGAAAATGTGACTCCTAGTTGGAGAGGAAACAGGAGAGTTGGTACAAGTGACAGCATCAGGAACAACCCCCTCCCCCAGAAGCCAAAGCATTGCTCTGTATTTAAAGATGCATCCAAGTTTGCAAAAAAATTATGGTTAAATCTGGCCATGTGACCAAAGAGGCAGTCAAATCAATTGTGTCCAAAGTCAGAGCTGTTTGAAGGTGATCAGTTCTTAATTGAACTAGTCATGATGAATCAATCTAACTGATTGCATCCAGTCTGACCTCGGTGGTTTCCATAAAGGGTTGTTGATGCCTTGAGCTGGACAGGGTGGGCAGGAGGTTGAAGAAAACCAGTTGGTGAGTTTAGAAAAGAAATTGCATGTAGAAGTTGTTTGTTCTCAAAGAAATCTGTAGGCGTTAGAGCTGGGTTTGTTATGTTATTGTCAGGGACATTATAATGTTGGTAAGGAAGAGAGTCAGAATGATTTGGTAGGGGTATTTGGGAAATTTGAGTACAAAATATACATTATCAGAGATGAGTAGGCTATGGACAGCTGACTATATATATATGTGTGTGTGAATATATGTGTGCATATATGTGTACATATACACACACTCCAAAGCCATATACATATCTATAATACAGAAGAAAGAATAAAGTCAAAAGTCCCAACATATTTTAAATCCTTAGAAGCACTGGTTGGGACGTTACATGTTTTTTCATTGTTGTTGTTTACTGTTAGCTCTCAAAGCAGTGGGAACAGTGCTTGGCACATAGTAGGAGTTTGGTAAACATTTGGAAATTGAAGACCCAGCTTGTCACTACTTCATAGAGACTCAGTAGTATGACTATACCCCAAATTGAATGAGCCATGGAGAAATGCATCAGCCACACTCCCTCTTAGCTGAGGAGAAGCCTCTGTGAATCCACAGATTCCATGCAATATTCAGTCAGCCGCAGGCACAAGGTCTGGCTCCCTAGTAGTGAGAGTGAAGGCATACTGCACACAGTGGGTTTGCATGCATCTAGACTGCATCTGCTGAACACCCAACAGCTGTTTCTACAAGCTAACGTTGTAGCTTCTCTCTACCACCATTGTCTAAAGCTGTAGCTTGTCTCTACTATTGTCTCTACACTGTTGCCCACTTGGTATAATGCTATTGAATTTGTCACCTCCAGGCATGATTTTGTAACCAAACATAAAGATTCTAGGTTCATCTGGTTTAAAAAGTCTAATAATTTCTTCTCGCAGTCCTTCCCTTCTCCCTTGTCTGGAGCTGCCATCGCCATTTAGAAGGGTCTGACACTGTTTATCCCCAGCTTCTCAACCTCAGTGTGTGGGGGGAAGGCCTGAGAGAGAGGGGTATGTTTTCTCTCCTGTGGAGTCTCTGGTGTTGACACAGCAGAGAGAGGAGGGGGAGCAGCCTCGTCTTGCAGAATCACCTTCAATCACTGCTACTGTCTGGGCCATTACTGCCAGTCTGGCCCGTGTCTCCCACAGTGGATGGCTTTGCCTCCAGCGGTGGACCAGAGTGTACCTGACATGTATCAGACTTCTGAGCTCTTCTAGCTGCCTCAAAGAATGAATCTTTTTAGTCTAGAAATGTGTTTATTTGATAAATATACTATTGTGTATGACTGTGAAACAATTCAAAATTTGGAGTATCTCATTAGAAGGATTGTATGAATTTACAAAAAATTGAATCTAATTTCAGAAGAGCGCATTGTCTTCTCAGTCAGCAAGGTCGCCCAGCCGCAGAGGGTCAGAGAAAATGCCCTTTTCCCTCCCCACTCCTTTTCTCAGAATCCTCTCAGGCCTAATTGAGCTGTCCTATCCAATTCAGACTGACACAGAGTGAGGGGCTCTGAGAGTCTCTATATATATAAAGATATAGGAAGAAAATAAGAACCATCACGGGAATCTGTTGGGCTTCTCCCCATGACTGTGATCTTACCCATGTTTGAAACACAAACTTTAAATTTTTAACAATTATGATTCTTGCAGTTTTCAAGTAATTTGTTAAATGCCTATTCAACACAGACAGATTTTTATTTTCAGCCGTGGCTTGTAAATGCCTACAAACTGATTCATGTTGGTGGTCGTTACGACACTTTCTGTGAATTGGTGAATAAATATGATTTTAGAATTTCACAGTAAAGGTGACCTCTGAGAGTTTTATTGTTCAGTGTTTGATAAGGTGAGACATCAAGAACTGCTCTGGCTGGGTCAATATTCTCTGGGGCTCTGTCCTAAATCCATGCCTGAGGAAGAGAGATGGGCGGGATGTGAGGCTGGTGGCATGGCAAGTTGGCCCCTATCAGGCTTCAGTCAGAGAACTTTGTTATACCCAGAGCCAAATTTGGCAGTGCAATTATTGGAGACCAATGCAAAGACGATCCTTATAACACTGGGCATTTATTCAGCACTTACAAAGTGCTGGAGCTCTACATGCATGATCTTAACCCCCAGGGTAGGTTGTTCTTACTATTAACTGTGGAAAAGGTGAGACTCCGAGGAGTCAGGGGCCCTGCATGAGGGCAGCAGAACTGGATTCCTCCCTATCTCTCTCCTACTGCTTCTTCCGCTCCCTCTTGCTCCTCCAGTAGACCTTCGTCCTGCTGACCTGCCCTAACATCCAGATGCCCCCCAGGGTCCCCTTTCCCCCAAAGTCCACTGAAGATGGGCTCCCTTTGCCATCCAGAGCTGGCAGAGATCCAGAGCGCTTCCCTAGGATTCTGCAAGTTGTGGTTATTGCAGCCTCCGTCCTGTTTTGCATTGGGCCAACCCAAGGGTTAAGCCCTATCTTTTGCTTGAGTTCCTCAGGGAAGCAGGGAAAATTCAAACAAAGTATTCTTGGAAGTGTTGGGGTCATGAAGATGAGTCACTTGCAAGGATATGGCAAACAGCTACATATCACAATTGACATTCTTGTTTTCAGACTCCTTTTGGCCAGCTTCCCCAGCCATGTGCCATCTTCCTGCCCTCTCCCCACTCCCTTCTCTCATCTTTCTTCATCCTTCTCAGATATAAAAAATAAGTTTCTTTTTTTTTCCAAAGAGATGGAGTCTCGCTCTGTCGCCTAGGCTAAAGTGCAGTGGCATGATCTCGGCTCACTGCCAACCTCCGCCACCTGGCTTCGAGCGATCATCTTGCTAGTAGCCTCCCGAGTAACTAGGACTACAGGCACGCACCACCACGTCCAGCTAATTTTTTTGAATTTTTAGTAGAGATGGGGTTTCACCATGTTGGCCAGGCTGTTCTCGAACATCTGACCTCAGGTAATCCACCCACCTCGGCCTCCCTAAGTGCTGGGATTACAGACATGAGCCACCACATCCAGCTCCCCCCCTTTTTTTTTCTCTTTAAAGAGCAGCTTCATCATCTTTTCTTCATTGCCTGGTCTCCTGCCAAAAGCCATACTCATCCTCCCATCCCAAGCAGTTAATCAAGATTTGTTCCCAAATATGAAACATTCACACCCTAATAGTTTTTTCTTCTAAACGTTAAGATAGGATTTTTTTCTGCCCAATGTTTGTCAACTGGAAATATAATTTTTCTTTTACATCTCAGAGGGTCAACAAGGAACCTAAGAAGGCTTCATCTGTTTGGTAGTCCTTCCACACCATACCTTGGTAACTTCCATGCATGCGCGCGTGCACGTACACACGCATGCACCCACACACACACCCCTATTTTTGGGCTTCCCTGTTGCCCCATGTAGCAGCTCACTACCAATTCAGACAGTTCTAACCACTCTTACTCTCCAAATAATTCTGGCCTGTGTTCTTGCTGTCTGATAGATTTTTCATTGCCTTTCTGTGTCTATTCCTTCTCATCTCTTTTAAAAGCATCCCCTCATCCCTTAGCCACCATAGCAGCCTCCTCCCTGGCTTCCATCTTTCAGCCTGTGTGCGTGCCATGGGGCTGACATTGCTGAAGTTGCACTGGGAGGTGCCCCCCAGGCTGACAAGCCACAGAAACTTCCAGTAACTTATACTTTCAAAGTAAAGTCCCTGGTGCTCTAAGGATTCCCCGTCCCTAGGGGGCCAATAAACTATACTCTTTATCCTGAAAAAGTACTAGTTTATCTGGCTTGAATAAACTTGATAGAGGTTCATGGCCAAAACTTCAAAACAACAACAAAAACAAATGTGTAAACTATGGATAAAAGTCCTGGGAAGAGGTGTTATCACAATCATATCTGGGTTCGTGCCCTAGTGGAGAGCTTGGGATATAGCAAGGGCTCAGAAATAATTTATTATATGGAATTAAATTAAACCTAAAATCCAAAGTTCTCAATGACCTGACTCAACCTAAGTTTTCATCCTTTTATTACCCACTTGCCCAGCACAAATCCTAGGTCTTGGCATTCTCAAAACATGTGGCAGTCCCAAAGCACATGGAGACTCCCATCTGCATGCTTTTGTTCCTGCTGCTCCTGATACCTGGAATGTCATCCCTCCTTACATGTCTTACACAATGCAAATCTTATCCCTAACTGGAGGTCTCACTCCAGAGTTACAGAGCTATTTATCAGTGAGGCCATGCTTGATTTCCCCAGTGGAATGTAATCCTACCATTCTATGCAACCCCGGACCATGTCCTGTCCTATTAAGTTCCTTCTAGTGGAAGGTGGGGAGAACAAGACATAGGAAATGTTGCTCTAAACCAAACTCAAACACCTGCAGAAGTAAGGCAGGTAGCATAAGTGAATACAGCTGCCTGAGTGGGACTAGGGCGAAAAGAAAAATGCATGGCAAGTGCAGAGGGCTTGCTGCACCTCAGCTTCCGCCAACTGTCTCAGTACAAGGATGGTTGCCCATTATTGCCAGATCTTCTGATTTTTTTCTTTTCAGAGAAGTCAGAAACACAGGTTTTCCATGTGAAATCTACCAGATTTTAAATCAGGGCAGAAAATTCACTTTTTAAACAAATGTTATGGGGGCCAAGTAAAATAAATTGTCAGGCTGAATTTAATACATGGGCAACTGAGTTTCAGCCTCTATTCTAAACTATATTAGCGTGGGCCAGGTGTGTCAGATTAACCAGAAAAAAAATTGTCCCAACACCCTCAATTTAGGTGATTGGGTCTTGTAGGTGATGAGTACTCATAAATGCCACTGCAAGGGTGGCAGAAGGACAGAGATGGTAAAAGCAAAGATAAGCCATGTGAGCATCTGGGCAATGGTGTGCCGGTAAATGGTTAACAACCACCTTTGGGGTTGGGGCAGATCTAATTTGTAACGTGTTGATTCCCATGGTGCAAGTACCACCATGGCTAGTTTTAAGCCATCAACATGATGCCACTGAGATCACAGTTGGTAAGAGATGCTACCATTGGCTTTTGGGAGTCAGCTCTAGCTCACATCACTGTTTAAAGATCAGATATCAAGAAAAACCCAAGAGCACTTTTAAACATGAACAAATAAAGCTGCCACCTTCCTAATGACTCAATCTAATATTGGGAAGGCTCATGACCTACATGAAAAACTCCTTCACACAACCAGGGATAAAATGCTGCCACTTTCATTTATGACTATAATCCCTGTTAATGGCCAAATGACTTGAGTGGGGGCTGCTGGTTACATTAAGTGAGGCTTAGTCATTGAAGACTGACTGTGTGGGGAGGAGGAACCAGAATGGAGAGACACGGTGCTGTAAACTGGCTGTGCTCCGAAAGACAGGGGAGCCTGGAGGGCAGAAAGGACAAGTAACTCAGCTACCTTTCTTCCATCACAAACCATGTGGCCACCTCCTGACTTTTCATGACTGAGAAGTGAGACACAGCCAGGGTACAGGGAGCAGCAGGAGGAAAGGAAAAGAGCAAAGCTGGTAGAGATGAAATGAGAGCTGGAATGGAGGAGAGTTGACAATATCACGTCCCCACCTAGGAGAACAGAGAATTTTCAAAAGAGGCCCAACCTCCAGTGCTCCTGTTTGCTCTCCTTTTGGAATTTTTAGTGAATTTTATGATCTTCTGTAGATTCAGTACTGCCCTATTTAAAGTCAAGCTAGAAATGTGGGCAGCTCAGTGGAGGACGGGGCCCCTCTAGAAACTGCCTGTGTTCATCAGGATTCTTTTTGGTAGCAAATTGGACAAGTCTAAGCAAAAGGATGTGTATTTTTGGCTCTCATAACCCAAAAGTGAGAAGAGCTGAGGTGTGGCTGGACCTCACTAATGACGAGAAACTTAGGACTTGCTAAGATGATTAATATCTAAATCATTACATAAATCTAACTAATCATTGTATATAACTATATATAACTCCATTCTTACATATTAGGTGCTTACATACAATTAGGGCTTGCTAAAGTTATTAAGATATATATATACACATATATATACACACACACCTATATTTTATATAACTATATAAAATTATATATGTTCAGTATTGTATATATTAACAACACATTATAGAATTATATGCTTATAAATTATATATATTAACCTTAGCAAGACCTAATCATTCTGTATTATATAAACATATAATTATATGCTATATATTATGTAATTGAATTACATATTATAGTATATAATTACATAATTTATCTATTAATTACATAATTATATTATATGCTATTTATGTGTTAATATCAACATTTTATGCTATATCATTGACTAGGCCCTAACTAGGTGCCCCTCATGTCTGCTCTTTTTTCATATTGGCAGGTTTTTTCTAACCAATTTTTATTACTAGGTGGGTTCTGTAGTAGATGGCAGCTCTCAAGCTCACATTTTGTTTGCTATAACTTCAGAAAGGAAAGTGCTCATCTCATCGGTACTGACTCACAGTCTTGTTTAAGCACTGCTTTGACCCTCCCTGTGTCATGTACAGCCCCTGGGACTAGGGTCCATGTCTGACAGCCTCCCTGTCTCCTCGCCACCAAGAACAAATATCTGGGAGACAGATGGTTCAGGGGAGAAGGGAGGAGCATTCCTCAAAGAAGATACAGAGAACCTTCACTGGAAGAAGGAACAGGGCTGGGAAGACACAAGAAATAACTCCCCATTGACTGCTTCAGATCAAGAAGTCCTTGAGCCTGATTTTCCTAATGTGCACTGCATGGAGCACATAGAATATTCTTCAATTGATGCTATTTTTAAGGCTCCCTGAAAAGTTCTGTTCTTGAAAATAATGAACAGGTTTTGTTTATTGTAGGAATTTTCAGGATGTTTACTGCAAATCATCTAAATAAATGGACAAGTGTTTTTCAGACCAATTTGACTATGGAACCCTTCACCTCCTTAAACAATTTCGGGACCAGCATTCACTCCAACATGCTTCGGGAACTGTGGCCTTAAGCCTGAGATAAGGACCTGGAGCCAAGATGTAGGGTTCTTCCCCTTGTTAGTACCTCATTCCGGGGAACCATCCTGAATTAGACAATTAAGCATCTATTTAATATGACTTCTAGGATGAAGAACCTGCTCCATTTCCCTCAAGGCTTGTCTACTCTGACTACCCATTTAATATGCCTTACCTCCCAGTTTTATCCTCTTGACCTTGCACAGGAAGGTCTGATCTCAAGTTCAATCAGCCTACTTCAAAAGCTGAGAAAAGTTATGGAGCCCAAGTATGCAGACACTGCAGCTGACTAGAGGATGCTGGTGCACAGGCGTGATGGCAGCCATGACTGGTGCTGGCCACCTGAGTGTCAACACCACAGGCTGGAAGTGGCTGGTGTCTCCAACCCCACAATGCTCAGGCACTGAAGGGAAATGGCCAAAGACAAAGGACTCCACACTGTCCTTAAGGCCCAGTACCCCGAGTGGCACATGGCAGCCCTGGGAAATGCCTTCTCTCTTCCTCTTCACTAATTGGCCTCCACTGTGTTAACAGCCTAGCTTAAAGCTCACTCTGGGTCAGTCCCACTAAACTATGACCAGAATATGTTAGCAAAAGAAACCAAGGTACAAACCTTCCAAAGAGCCTCCGTGTCTTGTTAGTGATCCTAAAACCAAATGGACTAAGGCTTAGAAATGTTTTATCCTGTAACAAATTTTTCATGGGAATCATTATAAATATATGTACTTTATTAAGCATTCACTAGGTGCCAGGAATTGTGCTGTGCCTTACATACATTATTTCATCTTCACCTCACAAAAATTGTATTAAATGAGCACATTTATGTTTCCATCTATGAATGAGGAAATAAAACACAGACAAATAATCCAAGGCTATGTGATGCCAGGGTTCAGGGCCGTGCAGGACCATCCTCATCCAACTTAAACTGGTGCTTTCAATCTACATGTCCACTCAAGACAGTCTGCTTCATGTCACTCAAAAACTGGGTGTCAATATTCTGTGTGTTTCCAGTGTTATTACAACTGTAAAGCTACTTGGAAGCCCTTAAGAGGGAAAGCTGTGGATGCTGACATACATCACTTAAATCATTACATGCAAAGATATACACACGTGCCTAATGGTTTCATCCATGCCCTAGGTGGCTACTGGCTCTGCAGTCTTGGACCCTGGGATCTGTGAACACAGCCTTCTTGCCTTACTCAGAGGCTCAGAAAACTCTCCCAGGTCTCTCTTCTCTAAAGAACAAGAAGGTAGCCCCAAAAGCCCTCTGTCAATTGCTTTTGTGTTCCCCTTCCCAAGGCTACCTTGTCAAACTACAATTCCTGTTCTACCCTTCACTTTATCTGCCTTTTACTCTTCCAAGTGCCACCAATATTTATAGTCACTCAATAACTGTACAATCATGTCACGGATGACTACTATTTTGGGGAGACTAAGATAAATACTATACATGTATGTATGAGTGTGATACATACATACATATACCCACAAAATACATCTATGTACACACATACATATCTGTGGCCTTCTATTTTCATGACACTTAGTAAAACCACTTACTAGTCACGGCACCACTGTTATGTGACAATTTCACTGAGGTTTTGTTTCCTCATTTGTAAATTGGTGACTATGGTAACTTTCTTAAAGGACTCTTATAATAATTAAATGAGATAATTTCTGTAAATTGCCTGCCACAATGTCCAGGCTTTGGGCACTCACTAAATAATTACTGTCACCAGTACTATCCCAGCATCCTTTAGTAATGGATCCTATGGCTCACATTATCATTCATTCAGATCTTCCTTTCTTCATTCACTGAGTTAATTCACTCATTCACTCAGAGGTTCTGGGGTCTAGCCTAGAAAAAATTCTCCATGGGTGACCTCCTCAGATTAGTTTGAGAAAGAGGGGAAAGGGAAAGGGCACAGAGATGTATTATACAAAGATTTGCTGAGTTTTTACTTTGGATCAGGACTTCACTAGTATTTTCTATTTAATCCTTCCAGCAACCACATGTAGAAAGTATCTTCATCCTCATTTTATGAATGGAGAAACTGAGTTCCAGAGATATTAGGTCTCCTGTCCAAGGTCATATAGGTAGTGAGAGGCAGAGCCCAGATTCCATCACAGATGTCACATTCTGAATACTGTGGTTGTATCCCTGAGCCAAATATCTACCCAAACCACTAGGGAATAATCAGCCTTGAAGAGTAAAATGTTGCTTTTAAGAAAGCAGAGTGTACAGTGCTACAACCCAGTGACAAATGCCATTTTCCTTTTTAGCACCTTGAGCTACAATCAGTCCCCAAACATACAACAGATAGGAACTGAAACACCCTGGTTATCCAAGTACAGTTCCAAAAATTTTTTTAATAAAAAGCCAGAGAGAGACCAAAAAGCAGCAGGAGTGCAAACCATGTGGAAATACAGACTTAGAAATAAGGGCAAATGAGTCTCCTCTCCCAGAGCAGTAACACCATCCTCAAGGTCTCTGACCATTTCCATGCCCTGAAATCCACAAGGACCCTGGAAACGTGGAGCAACCTGAAGTCCTTATTCATTAATTATTCATTGCCAAAGATGTTCCACAACTACTGTAACTCTGTTTCTCCTGTGAGTCATACCCTGTGCTAAGCACCAGAGACACCTACAGTACCAGGTTCTTACCCTCACTGAATTTCTCCTCTAGTGGAAAGAAAGAATTATTAAATAATCCTATAAATAAGTATATAGTTGCACTTACAATAAGCACTATAAAGGAGAAACATCTGGAGCTGTAAGCCTCTATAATAGGGTGAACTGCCATTATCAGGAAAGCCTGATTACTTTAAATTTACATTACCCTAAAGAAGTGAGGAGTAAGTTGAGAGAGAGGGAGAAAGGGATGTGTATTGGTGAAAGTTCTTAGCTACAAACAAGAAAGTCATCTTTAGGTAGCTTAAGACAGCAGGTTTTTATGGAGGGATATTAGACAGCTCACAGGATCATGGAGAGAACAGAGAACCTGAGCTTCTAGAATCATCTTCTCCAGCAGAAATAAACTAGGCATGGGTACCAATATGGGATGGTGATCTAGAAAGATCTCCAACTTGCTTCTCTCCATTTCTTCCCTTATGACTTTCACTTCAAACTCTCCCTGTGGTTTCACCTCTTGAAACACCATGTCTCAGCTTGGATGAGCCACCTGAAAGACAACCAGTGAGTGTGTAGAATAGGCATGAGGATATTTCCAAATGGGCTCAGATTGTATCACTCAGGATATGCTGATCCCCTGCTCAAAACCTACTAAGAGTTTCATGACTTCAAGATAAAAGTGAAACCCACTGCATGGCTCCCAACCCTGTTAATGAGCTGGCTATAACCTACATACAACAGACACATCCACACCATTCCTGGCCTATGTGGAATTCCACATTCCAGAGCTCGCCTACGCATCTAACAGATGTAGCTAAGCAGCGGGTAAGGCAGCTGGAAAGTGAGAAGTGACCACAATGAGCAGGCGGCCTTCTGAAAAATGTAGCTATTTATCTGCCTCACTAGTGATGAGCAGCCACAAGCTTCCTCTGACAAGACATTTAAGGAATGGAAAAACTGCATTGTATCCTTTCCTTCTGTTAATAAATGATAAAGTAATTTGCACTTTCTAAAAATATGTTAACTCTGTCATTTGGTACGAGAGTACTTGGATTAAAAAGGCCCTCTGTGTACTCATCTCTCAACAGTAGCTAGAATTCTGATTAAAGCCTGCTTCTAACAGATTTTGGCCCAAATACTAGAAGCTGGTTCTTCCACTATGAGGTGCCTCCAACAGAGAGACTGTTTGACAGAGAGGCCGTGGGACAGATGACTTGCTACTAGGAAACCCTGATGAAGGTTTCCACAAATGTGCAATCTGTATGTATGTCCAGCACGCCTGAACAGGTTTGGCTGCCAGATTCAGGCAAGAAAAAAGTAAATATTGTGTCTGGACTCAAGGATAAAGGTGGTGTTGATGAGTGTGTCTCCCCAGGTGCATTGAGGAATAGCCACTTCTCGTTGAAAACAGAAATTTAAGGTAACAGTTTCAGAACTGTGTGCTGGCTTAGGTGGAACCTCCAGATTTTTCTGGGGGTGAGGATGCATGCTCAGCCTGCACTGTAAGCCCATCATGAAGGCAAGCTGGACTTCTGAAATAAGGACCCCTGGAGGATCTCATCTGTACACAGTGAAATCTTAACACAAGACAGATTGGTTTGAATGTATTCTTCCCCTGACATAAACATCTCCTGGGAGAGCTAAGGCAGACCAGCCTGGGGGTGTTCTTCTCCTGGGTGAGAGGCTAAGTATGAAGGGAGAGTCCAAGGAAGGCCCCACTTCAACCAGGATAATGGTGCAGTTTGTGTGGACATCCTATGGCTATGCCTTTATGTTCTCTGGGATAAAAAGTATTTCCCTCAAATGGGCCATTCTGCTTTAAGCAAAAGTGTACACCTTCAAAACATCCCCAAAATCATAGAGCTCCAAATTTCCAGGACTCTTATTTTGACTAATATACCAGAGAGTGACAGAGAGAGAAGGAAAGAGGGAAGGAGAAAGGGAGGAATGGATGGAGAGAGAGGGAGGGAGGGAGGGAGGTAGAAGAAAGAAAACCAGCCCTCCCACTTTCTTCAGTTTTTTTATAGGTTTAATTTACTATGAGAGTTCTAACCCAGAAATGGTAAAAAAAAAAAAAAA
>NW_016815776.1:410517-444388 GCF_001698545.2 Rhinopithecus bieti | reverse complement strand
AAAAAAAAAAAAAAAATACTGTATGTTTTTGTACATTTAGATGTAAAAAGATTTATAGTAGGCATAAAGAAAACAGTGATAGTTTAAAACTAAATTAACTACTCCAAAGAAATCCTTAGTTAAAAACTAACTAGACAGATTGTTACATAATCAAAGTGATAATTTCTTCAAATTTACTTCATTATAAATAGCATTGTACATATGTGTGTGAGAGAGAGAATAAGGAGAAATAGTTAACACTTGAAATATTTTGAACAGAAATCCACACTTCAGAGAGAGCTGCTTAAACTCTAATTATGAAAATCTATATATGAGACTTGTTTATCAGCTAAAAAGAGATCAGAAATGCTTTTTTCAGAACCCAATAGAAAATGGACAAATAAAATGAACAAACAATTAGAAGAAGGGAAAACTCAAGATGCTAAAAAGCATATAAAGATTTCTCAAACTCATTAATTTTAGAAATGCAAATTTAAACCAAAATCCGACATTATGGACCCATCAGATTAACAAAACTAGACAGCTGGATAGCATCGAAGTTGGTGGAACTTGGAACCTCTGTGCACTGTTGGTGGGAACGCAGACAGGGGCGGCCATGCTGGAAACCAAACCAGCACCATTAACCAGGACCCAGGAATTCCCTTCTGAACAACCCCCAGGGAAGTTTTCTCAGATGCACGTGGTAAATGAGCATGTTTGCTATAGCAGCATTTGCAGTACAAGGAGTTGAGGAAATGGAGGATGAATGATGAGGTGGAAGGTATGTAGATCAACATGCAGCCTTGGAAGCCATGTGTCAAAGATGGCAGAGCCAGGAGATGGAACCAGTTGGAAAAGAGCTATGTGCCAATCAGGAACACTTGCTTTGGACTTTATAGGAGCAAGTTCATGCAAAGAAATTAAATTTAAAAAGGAATTAAAACATGTCATGGGACAAAAGTAAGAGATGGAACATTTCGTCATCTAGTAACCATTGTATACATTTGGGTTTGTGTGTTTAGGTTTCTGCATTTCCTTAATTAGATCTGTTACATCTGCCTGCTTACCTCAGGAATTAACCAAAAGAGTACTCATTTTATTCCTTAAATAATCAAACATCATTTTAAAAAATAAGAAGAAATACCCAGGTGAGAAATATTCAAATGTGGCTCTCTTTATAGGGGTGGAAGCTAAAATGAGGCCAATTA
This sequence comes from Rhinopithecus bieti, assembly GCF_001698545.2. NCBI lineage: Eukaryota > Metazoa > Chordata > Mammalia > Primates > Cercopithecidae > Rhinopithecus > Rhinopithecus bieti. Next base: position 443,201 of record NW_016815776.1, on the reverse strand, counting down.
TGAATAAAAATCCAATATTTCTCATGTGCTGGTCAAATATATGCAGTTATATTAAGTTTTTAATTATACAAATGGCCTTATTTTAACTCACTTAAGTTCATGAGATAACTCTAATTGCCTATTTAGTATCCATTTCCACTTTCTTACTAACAAAACAGTTAAAACTATTCAGCCTCCCTGCTGCCCTTGCTGCTAGGCATAGTGATTTAATTCAGTATGGCAATAAGATGTAGGTGGCCCTGAGGAAGATCTTTTGACTGAAATATAAAAGAAAGCTTTGTTGAGAGGTAGCCTTTTGCTTTCCGCCTTCCTCCTTATTTCTGCCTGGACCATGGACGAGAGGTTTGAAGGGCAGCAGCCACCTCGTAACCACAAGGCACACCAAGACTGAGGCAGAAAGTCTGCACATTGAGGGTGACAACACAGAGGGATTTAAAGGAGCTGAGTTCTGGTGGCTTTGCCGAGCCACAGGAACAGCCCGGACTCCCTGCTACCCACCAGCCCTACCCTACTTCTTATCTGTTAGTCAGTGTTAGTTGGTTTTCTATTATTTGCAGACAAATGGATTCCTGATACCATGTTAATCTTTCTGCACAATTTCAAATACAAGGACTTCTGTTTTCTTTAAAAAGTGGGGGTGGTGGAGAAAGTCATGAACTTAGTGTTCTATAATTTATATAAATGTCTTGCAAAGTAATTTAAATTTATAGTTTTAAAATGATATTCAGAAATTAAGTTGAGGGGGGAAAAGACTGTCTGATAAGTAAGAGTTTCTCCTGAATATCCAATATAAAATACAAAATTGAAAATCTAAAACTCTATTTATAAAAGTGTATTTTTTTAAAACTTCTTTTAAAAAGTCAGCTTGACAATGTGGTGATTCCTCAAAGAACTAAAAACAGAACTATCATTGACCCAGCAATTCCATTACTGGGTATGCACCCAAAGGAATAGAAATCATTCTACCTTAAAGACACATGCACATGTATGTTCACTGCAACACTATTTACAATAGCAAAGGCATGGAATCACCTAAATGGCCATCAATGACAGATTGGATAAAGAAAGTGGATCACCTGAGGTTAGCAGTTCAAGACCAGCCTGGCCAATGTGGTGAAACTCCGTCTCTACTAAAAATACAAAAATTAGCCAGGCCTGGTGGCGTGTGCCTGTAGTCCCAGCTACTTGGGAGGCTGAGGCAAGAGAATCGCTTGAACCTGGGAGGTGGAGGTTGCAGTGAGCTGAGATCGTGCCACTGCACTCCAGCCTAGGCAACAAGAGGGAAACTCCGCAAGAAAGACAGAAAGAGAGAGAGAAAGAGAAAGAGAGAGAAAGAGACAGAGAGAGAGAGAAAGAAAGAGAGAGAAAAAGAGAGAGAGAGAAAAAGAGAGAGGGAGAGAGAGAGAGAGGGAAGGAGGGAGGGAGAGAGGGAAGGAGGGAGGGAGAGAGGGAGGGAGGGAGAGCTTGGTACATATACACCATAGAATACTATGCAGTCACAGAAAAGGAAGAGATTGGACTGGGTGTGGTGTCTCACGCCTGTCATCCCAGCACTTTGGGAGGCTGAGTGAGGCAGGTGGATCACCTAAGGTCAGGTGTTCCAGACCAGCCTGCCCAACATGGCAAAACCCAGTCTCTACTGCAAATAAAAAAAACTAGCCAGGTGTGGTGGAGGGCACCTATAATTCCAGCTACTCAGGAGGGTGAGGCAGGAGAATCACTTGAACCTGGGAGGCAGAGGTTGCAGTGAGCTGAGATCACACCATTGCACTCCAGCCTGGGAGACAAGAGCAAGACTCTGTCTCAAAAAGAAAAAAAAAAAAAAAAAAGGAAGAGATTATGTCTTTGCAGGAACATGGATAGAGCTAGAGGCCATTATTCTTAGCAAACTAACACAGGAACAGAAAACCACATACTGCATGTTCTCACTTGTAAGTGGGAGTTAAATGATGAGAACGTATGGACACAAAGAGGGGCTTGGAAGGAGAGAGAAGATCAGGAGAAAGTACCTATTGGGCACTGGGCTTAGTACCTGGGTGGCAAAATAATCTGTACAACAAACCCCCATGACAGAAGTTTACCTATATAAGAAACCTGCACATGTAACTCTGAACCTCAAATAACAGTTTATTTTTTAAAAAAAGATGAAAACATTTTTTAAAAGTCTGCTTGAGAAATAAATATGTCCTAACCAGGAAAAAGTGCAATATATACAAGTGTTTGTAAACAGCTACAAGCTATAATTTTTATCAATTTCATGATAAATTCAAAATCAGGAAATAGAATGCTATTATAATCAAACTGGGCTTTAATTACAAATTTTTTTAAATATAATTTTTTAAAAGGAAAGTAATTAATATGCTATGAAACTGGCAACACTCTAAAATTATACTAAGGTATAAAAATAGAAACTTAAGATAAACATAAAATGACATTAGAAGTTCTTTCAAGAATAAAATTTCCACCATGAAGTTGTAGAATCTGAGCCAAGAAATGAAAACAGAACGATTCCCTAACTTGTCTTTTAAGAAAACAAATCTTACACATGAGCTTTATTTTCTCTAAATGATTGGTAATTTCAAACTTGGGAACTTTTCATTGAATGCTTTAGTTCAAAAGAAATAAAAACATACTGTATAATAAAACTGGGAAATTTAACTTTTCATAGTCTAGTAATTTCCTTATAAATTGAAATGAGAAAAAAACATCTATTGGTAATTTTTTTGTTGAAATTCAATTCTTTGTAAGTGACTGTGTGATTTATCTCTCTAGCATTTGCGCAGTTTCTACAGAAAGCAAAGATAGAAATATATCATGACATATTTTAATTATACCAAGATTAGGTTTTACAGCAGAGGCAAAGTAACTGAAACTTTTTATGACTGCAGTTTTCTACATTTCTTATACTTATTTTCATATTAAAACAACAATAAAATATAGTCTAGTTACGCTTAATTCAATTGATACTGGAAAATATATAAATGTAATGTTAATGTGGTATTACAATTAATATTACAAATAATATTTCAAAATCCAAATAACTGGGTTTTAAAAAATAAATTGCTTCTAATGAAACTAGATATGGTAAAATTATATAGATACATACTTGGTTTAGACAATTTTTAAGAAAAGTATTTTGGTAACACTGTTAATACTAATTGCAAGGTATCATTGATCTCCTTACATTTTGCTGCCTTCTGGGACCCTGGATTTATACAATATCGAGTGTGGCAGAGAATTGTACCACCTGCCATGGAGGAATTGTGCTCCTCCATGCAATTAGATGAGACTGCATGCTTAGTCCTGGCCAATGTGCTGTGGATCAAAGTGGTATGTGCCCCTTCCCAGACAAAGCATAGTAGAGCCAGGATGTAATACAGCATCTCTCTTTTTACCCTGCTGAGGATGGTGCAGTTTTAAGATGGTGGACCCGGCCAGGTGCAATGGCTCAAGCCTGTAATCCCAGAACTTTGGGAGGCTGAGGCGAGTGGACCACCTGAGGTCAGGAGTTTGAGACCAGCCTGGCCAACTTGGTGAAACCCAATCTCTATTAAAAATACTCCATCTCAAAAAAAAAAAAAAAAAAAGATGGTGGACCCATGTCAGAGTGGATCGCTGAGTGGATTCCTGAGTAAGCATGTGGAGCGTAACTCCAACTGACCCACAGTAAATATAAACCATGAGTGGGAAAGAAATCTTTGATGTGTTAAACTATGTAGAATTATTTTGGCTAATTAACTGAGATAATTAGTATGTCTCTACTCATCTAAATAGAGTTCAACACAAAACTATCTAGAATAAGAGTTAAATAATGTCATTAATAAATACACATGCATATGCAAAATCTAGGTTTACATTTTAGTCCACAGAGATAATTTCAAGCAAAACTCAATATTTTCAATTTGTCCATGTTCTGTACTAATTGTATGGAACGTCTGCATCACATACCGAAAGTCCTATGGTTTTGTATTTCTTCAAGTCTTTCTGAGGAAAAATAAAAAGCAAATGAAAGTGGTTTTTTTCCTCCAAATTACATACCAGAACCAGATGATACCAAGAATGAAAATTACCTGGAACTTTAAAATGTAAAACACACTCGCCACGATTTGGTCTTCACCAACCACCAAGTGTTTCTTGAAAGCTCTGTCTGATCTATTCTGCACTAAAAATCATGCTCAAATTCAGGAACCCCCCACCCCTGGAGACCAATCTTCCTCCCATATTTTGACCACTTATTGTCTTCTCCGTATACTCCTCCTCTTCTTTGCCTTCAATGGAGTGGGTCTCAGGGTTTGGTTCTATGTTCCTAACCCTTTCACTCCACACTTTCTTCTTTGAAAAGCTCATCCCCATCTGTGGCTTCATTGACTTCCAAATCTCCCCCACTATGGCAGATCCCTTATCAGCAGTGTGGGCGCATGTGGTACCCACAGGGCAGCTCCACTTAGGTGTCTGGTAAGAACCTCAAGAAGTTCATCATTTCCCCCCAACAAGCCTGCTTCTCTTTCTCTGTCCCTTCTCTCAACACTGTCATCAACCCACACATCTAGAATATTATCCTTGGAAATCCTCACTCATCAAGTTTCCTCCCATCCCCCACTCCTTAGTTTTCCCATTAAACTTGGACCTTCTCTTTTCACACACAGCTACACTTACCCATATTGCTGCACCAGCTCCAGTCTTCCCCCACTCCTATCCATTCAACACTGCTTCAAGTGAGCTTCCTAAATGCCAGTCTCACCTAAATCCTTCAATGCCTCCCCATTGCCTAGGATTGAGTCCCCTTAGCATAGTACTCCAGGTTCCCTGTGATCTCATGCCCTGTGATTACATTTTTGTAATGGAGCCTCTTTTCTCCCTACTCCTCTCCCTAGCATCTGAGCTCCAGCTGTACTGAACCCCCTGTGCATCCCTGGACTCTGCCTGCACCCTCATTTCTGGACCATTGTTCATGCTATGCCCTGCATCTGAAATGCCTTTCTCATCCAGTTCATCTGGCTAAGCACTAGTCATCATTCAGGCTTCAGCGTGGCCACTACTTCCCTGAAGATGCCTTCTCTGCCCTCCAAGCTGACCCAGGCTTTTCCCCTATGATGCTCCACTTCCCTGTGCTTCCCTAAAGTAGAACAATAGAATTACCCTCTCATTGCCTGTCTACTAGCCTATCTATCCTCCTCACTCCCAACTCTATGAGCTTTCTATGGGCAGGGACAGAGGTAGATTCTCCACGAATCTGAGGATGCTCAGGCTTCAGGCTCCTCACTCGCCCAGTTCCTTCCCAAGGCTCTTAGAGGGGCCATAACAATGTCCTCACTCAGTGAGAACACAATCCTCAATAATGTCTTCTCATGGTCATATGATTTGTCAAAAGATTCAAACACAACCCATTAAAATGTCATATTTTCTACCTGACTTCCCCTCTATGTCACTTCCTTTCTTATGGGGGCACTGAAATGGTTGTGGGATAGGTTTAATTTGGGGTCAGTGGGGGTATTTTACAAAAGTGCTTCGTAGTTAATTTCTGTGGAATATTCTTACTGTCTACTGCACAGACCCCTCCAGTATCATGTACAAAAGTGCAGGGCCAGAGATTGTGTTGTGATATGAACATGCTCTACAGCACCTGGAGGTGGAAGATAAGCAAAGTTTAAAACGCTCAGAGCTGGAAGCTTATCTGTGTAATATTCTTAAAATCACAGGAAGAATAAAATTACTAGCAAAGACTTCTATGTTCCTCCACATCTAGATTGAAAATGCCTCTCTTTTCAGGAATGTATTCAATAATGTCACATATGGAATTATAAATTTGGCACACATTTAAAAATTTTTTTATGGGAATGCCACAAAATAAATTGTGTCATCACTCTTGTGCTATAGGGTACAAACCTGTAATAATGCTACAAACAGAGAACATGTTTATATGGGAAGTAGCATGTTTTAAACATCCCTATGGATCAGGGCATATCTTGGTGCATCTGAAACAATTTGTCTTCCCCAAACCTGAAAGATTCAGATAAAACAGCATACAAAATCATCAGCAATGCAGGAAGATGATCTGAAGAAACCAGTCTGGCAAAATTGCTACACAATATATGTAGTATAAAAGTAAGTTCACAGGGTACTATGTTAAACATGTATTTGAACTCTTTTGTGTATGCCTTAATTTCAGATTAATAATGTATTTTTTTGGAATTAATTATCACCACAAAACTCAAATGTAACAGAAAGGAAGCATCCTAGTGGAAGCCAAAAATATCAACTGAGAGACTAGCAAAGGCTTCACAATGTCCAAATCTCCTATATCACATGGATTAAAAAGCTGATGGCACAGAGGAAGATAAGGAAAGAATCATGATATCCAAAAAACAGAAATAGATAGATTAAAAAAATAACAGAAGGGATAAAAAGGTTATAAGAATCAACACACTATCAAACAAGAAATAAAAAAGCAGAAGAGATAGAGTGCAGAATTCATATATCCAAGCTAGAGGTTTTCTCCAAATTCACAACAATCCTTGTTCTTACAAGACATAACCATAATGATGCCTGAGGATAAAAGAAACTTTCCCCAACTCTCAATAACAAAGCAATTTTTGATGATAAACTATACAAGAGAAAGGACTGAATCGTCTTTTGGTCCTCCTTGGAAAATAACATTACAAAATCATTGTCATATGAAGAGATGATCAAAGACCACGCTATCAAAATATAATAACAAATATAGATATGTATCAGTTAATTCAAGTAGAGGATTGTTTTTCTGAACTTTTCAGCTTTTAAAAATGTAAAATTTGATGTAATTTCTTATGCTAAATATTCACATTTTAGCTATATTCATGATCTTATATTATTTTCACTAAAAGGATACATAGTAGCGAGATCTACTCCCAGGTGGGTGGGGACTCTGTTTTTCATATTTCTACCTCCTATCTCAGCCCTGTGCTGTCACCTTGGACTTGCTCAGTAAAGGAAAGGGATGAGTTAGTGAGCTGGCTGTGTGACTATCACCCTGCCTCTGGGACTCCCTAAGTCACTCCACCCTCTAGGCCTCTGATTATTCCTCTACCTATGGAGAGTCCTTTCTTTCCCAAGGGTTTGGACATCCCTAGGGCTGAGGGATCTGCCTCAGAGTCTGCCAGGTCAGTCAGCAAAACTGCCGAACAGCTTGTACTCCACAGATGAGCAAATGTCCTGGGAACTGTATTTGGCTTTTTGTTTGTTCAAGGACTTCAACTTTTTAGAGCAGTTTGAGGTTCACAGAAAAACTGAATGGAAAGTAGAGAGATTTCCCACATACCGTCTCCCAGACACATCTAGAGCCTCCCCCATCATCAACATCCCCACCAGAGTGGTACGTTTGTTACATCAGCACATCATTTCCACCCATAGTTTATACCAAGGTGTCCTTCATCCTATGGGTTTTAACAAATGTATAGTAACATGTATCCATCATTACAGTGTCATAAGAGTAGTAGTTTCACTGCCCCCCAAAATCTTCTGTGCTTTGCTTATTCATCATTTTTTCTCCCAAACCATTTATCTTTTTACTGTCTGCATAGTTTTGCCATTTTTAGAATGTCATATAGTTAAAATTATACAGTATGTCACCTTTTAAAATTGGCTTCACTTAGTAATATACATTTAAGTTTCTTCCATGTCTTTTCATGGCTTAACAGTACACTAATTTTTAGTGCTGAATAATATTCCATCATCTGAATGTACCAGTTTATTTATCCACTCATCTACTGAAGGAAATCTTGGTTGCTTCCAAGTTTTGGCAATTATGAATAAAGCTACTATAAAGATCTATGTGCAGGTTTTCGTGTGGACATAAGTTTACAATTCCTTTGGGTAAATACCAAGGAGCATGATTGGGAGATAATACAGTACAAGTATGTTTAATTTTATAAGAAATAATAGAAACTCTGTTTTTGATGCACATGGCCCAGCAAAGAGTCCCTCTGTAACTGGGCCATTGTAGTTAAGGCAACACAGAAGTGATTAATCACCTGAAATCGAATCCTGTGTTGCACATTCCTGCCCTGTGGACAGTCTACAGGCTTGTTGAATTGCACATGAAATGGAAAGTGTCTCACCATTCTCTAAAGCATTGGAAAATTCTCTCATCCTCTGCCATGGCTGATTCTTTGCACAGGTCACAGGTAAGGGTCAGTGAGGATGCTCAGGCTCACATTGATTTAGCATAGCCAGGCCTTCACTGTGTGTATTCTCCTGTTGGCTGCCCAAGTTCAAGGCAAGGCTGTTATTAATGCTCCTGCTTCAGGATGTTAGTAGATGGTTGAAGTTATTTTTTTTCCTGGGCACATTTAAATGGACCTAGGACATTGTAATTGCCACAAATGGACTCCCTTCGAAAGGCAAGCTGCCCAACTTGGTAATTTCTTTGAAGGCTCACATTCTGCTGCTGTCTCCTTCTACCCAAGTGCTGAGCAGAAGCCATGTGTGGAGCCAGGCCTCTACCATGTGGACCCACCCACAGCCCAGTGCAGAAAAGGACATTCATGCTGAATGTGCAACTGTCAGAATAAGCTACCGGCTGTGCACTGAAGGAGACTCAGTTTTTCTTGCTGTAATAAATACTATAGAACACTTCTAGCAAAAATAACTATAGGGCACAAGCCCTGCCCAAGAGCTTTATTTTTATAGTTAATCCTCTCAACAAGGGCAAGCAGTTGGTAATATCCAAACAGACACAAGTCCCTGTGTTTAACACTGCTTTCTTAATTGTAAAATAGCAGTGATGACAATTGACCGCACACCTACCTGGGGCCAGACCCTGTCCTAGGCAATGGGAGTGAAAGATGAGAAAAACGCATTTTCTTCTCACAGCATTTAAGGAGCTCCTGGGGTCGGGGTGGAGATAAACATTTAAACAGGGGATTTACAACAAAGCAAATCACAAACAACACAATGTTTAAAGGGAAGCTTGAGCAAGTCAGAGACATTTTTGCTAATGCAGGTCTAAAAGAAAGCTATTTGGCTTCCCAAAATAATTTTCTATGAAAATCCTTCCAGATTGTATTTAAAATATAATTGGGTTTAGAGAAGGACGGGAAAACAGAGAGATGCAGATCCAACATCCAATCTTCATTGCTATGCATCTTTCCCCCATTAATCTTCACAATAACTCCCATTATGTTATCACCACTTGATTATGTTTGTTTCTCAGATAAAAAACCTGAGGCTCAGAGAGGTTAAGAGACCAAAGCCAGGTCACAGAGCAGCACTAAACCTGAATGCAAGTGTGTACAATTGTCAAGCCCATGTGTTCTCCAGGACTCAGCAATGCTTTCCGGAATGCAGACATAGTATGAATAAGGGACCCCCTTGTATTACAGAACCTGGAACTTGAGAAAACCCCAGGCTGAGTTGGAGGTTTTGAGTCCTGTTTCTTCATTTATTTTCCCCCTTTCTCCTCCTGCTAAACACAGCTGCTTCACCTTTACCAGGCCCAAGATTCATTGCTGCTGGTGTTCAGGCCTGAGCTCAGCTCTCTGGGGACCATGTTTGAGGAGCTTGGTGACTCAGGCCCTCCACTCTAAATTCCTATTAAGCACTCTAGATTTAATAGCTGCTATTAATACAAATTATGCTTCATTAAGCATGAAGCTAAGGAGAATGCAGCTCAGAGGCTCCAGTTCAATACAGGACTGAAGGACAAACAGAATGGCTATTTTTAATCCTGGCAATGTCAGTGGGGAGAGAACAGCCCAACGCTGTATGTGCCTGTCCCTACTTCTGCAAATTGAATTTTCATATTTTCAAATAAGCATCCCTTGTTTTTAGCTTGTGGTGTGTGACAGAAGTAAACATTTCTAATCCTTGAGAGATGGTAGTACCAAGAACATTTTTCCCTTCACAAAACTTTTTTTCTACAAAACCTAAGAAGGTACAGGGAGGGAGAAGCTATCAGCAGGTCCCCTAGCAGGGGTTTCCATTAGAAATCTTCCTGCAGACTCTAACTCCACACCTTGGTGAAGGCTCATGGGCTGGGGGTTAGCAAACCTTGCCATGACACCCTATTAACCTCGCTGGTTTTATAGACTGTGTTCTATCCAGAGGCAGCTCAAAAGTAGGCAAAAATTATGACTGTGGAGTTCTTCTAGATTGGGGATCAGTAAGCATTTTCTGTAAAAGGCCAGAAAACCAACATTTTAGGCTTTGTAAGACCTACAATCTCTGCCATTGCAGCACAAAAGCCACTACAGACTACACATAAAGGCATGTGCGTGACCGTGTTCCAATAAAACTTTATCTGCAAAAATCAGGTGTAGGCCAGATTTGGACCACAGACCATAGCACCCTACATTCTATCTGCTTCAAACTCATAGATTTTGTTGTAATGGGTATAACCTTAGTTTTGTAAGAATATGCCATGACAACTTTATCTGTTTACCTACAAAATTGTGACAGTTGATAGCCATTTAAAAAGAAATTCTCTTTGTGATCATAAGTCTGTGATCAGTACAGACTTATGGCATTACCATGTGTGGATGGCTCGAATTTAGTTGTTAGTTCCACTGTGCTCAACTAAGTCTGTAGTATCACATTGATGGGGGTGCAATTTGCAATCAGCACTTTAGCTGAGAAGTCAATTTGGATACTTTTGTATTTTATATAGTTCATGCTCATTTTTGTTATAAGAATCTGACAATGAGTACACTACCCTTTCTTCCAATGAAATGTTCTAGTTTATCCACTATAGTAGGTAAGATATATGTTTGGCTAATATTCATTCCTACCTTCTTTTGAGAAGTTCCTTGCCCTTCAATTTGATGTTATTGCTTTGGCCAATGAGATATCAGGGCACAAAAAGGGAGGAGAAGCTTGAAATGACAGGTCTGAGCATGCTTTCCACCATAAGTGATGCCAATAAGGTGATAAAGCTGCTTCCAAGAATTTATGAGGAACAGGGTAGCCCTTGAATAAGATTGCTAGGGGAAAAAGCAAACAAAATTAAAAACGACAACAACAACAACAACAACAACAACAACAACAACAACAAAACAGATTGCTAGGCCAGATGCAAAACTAGTCACTGTCTTACAGGGCTGTAAAACCACAACTGAGAGGTGGCAGGGGAGGGGTTATTTTCTGTAAAACAGATTAAAAATTGGCATATAACTTTACAATGTCTGGACCAAATAGTGAATAGCAAGGTCAGACGCAGGTACATTCACATAGATATTAAAAAATTAATCTTCAGTCGAACCTGTTAACCATTAGAAGGATATCTGCCTACATTTCCGCCTTATTCTCAAGCTTTAAGCAATTTTTCTTCATAATGTTGAGGGCTACATAACGATCCCAAAGAATGATCTTGAAGTTGTAAAGGAAAGTCAGTGCCTAAGCAACAGCACTCAGGAATTTCCTAGGTGCAGCAGATCTGTTGACTCATGCAATGTGGCCATTCAGTGTAAATAAACCATAGGTTTTGTGTACCCTGTTGCCTCAGCTGTTCCACCAGCTGAGGTGTCAGAGGCAGAATGGCTAGAAACTCCGTGATAAAGGACGGCACAGGTCATTCTTCCCATGCAGTGGCTTTTGTGGATTGGCTTAGACTGAGAACAATTGCAGCATCAGTAGCTCCACTTGAAGCTCCACTTCAATTTCTTTTAACTTTCCCTGACATTGAGGCCACCTTTAAGAAGGTTTGAACTCATCCAAATGGGTTAAAATGAATAGTCATCTGATTTTATTGGCCTCACTGTATCTATGTAAAGCAAATATGTCAAGACTCCAAAACTGTCGTGGTAATAACAGTATGCCTGAAGCTGAGACAGCTTCTGCAACTATTAAGGAAAGGGAGAAATGCTGACCTTGAGTACTGACATTGTTGGACCACTCAGGGAACCCCGGAATACCCAGCCTTACTTATCCTAAAGTAAATCATAAATGTCCTTATGGTTTAGCCAATGTTGATTGGGTTCCCTCTTACATGAGGTCAAATGCACCCTAACTAAAACTGTGTGTGTGTGTGTGTGTGTGTGTGTGTGTGTGTATGAAGATAAGGAGGTGAGGCAAGACCTCTCTCTTAAAATGAGCCTATAGACCCAAATTCAAAATACATGTGGAAATCAAATGCAATGGAAGACAAAATAAATAGTAAAATATGAATTCATTCCAGATGAGAGTAAAATTATAGACACTTCGATAATGACTTTAAATAAATATGTCTAGGATCCTTATGAAAAGAATAAATAAAAGTGACAGAAATTATGAGAGAAAATAATGCATAAATTAAAATCACACTCAGCTATTGAAATATATTTAATTTTCAAGATTTCTGATTCTGTTCATTATCTTTTTATATTTTTTCTATTTTAAGCATTTTAAAGATGCTTTGGCCAGTTCTCCTAAGGATGTATCAATTTGACTTGACTAAAAGTCCCAGAAATATTAAAGATGACAAAATAGAAAAAGATGCCTCAAAGAATGTAGAAATTACATAAAGAACTAAAGTGTCTAATTTTGTGCTTAACAGTTTCCCAAATGTGACAATTCTAAAAGTTTATGTGACATTTATGGAAATACAGTGTACAACTGAAAAACAATTTCCAAAACTATTGATGACAAAAAGCAAATTTGGATGAACCACACCAGAGGAAAGATTGATTTACCATTTAATTCTCTCTATAAACAACGACATTACCAAATTATTGACATATGAAAAGGCAATCCAAAAAAGCAGCCAAAAATGTACTGAGATGAGCTAATCCAGGAAACTCTATTTATTAGATGATGTTGAAGGCCAGTGTCATAACTCCATATCCCAGCACCTAAGGGATGCGTCTCCAGCCCCTCATCACAGGTGCTGTCTCTGATCTGGCAGAGCACCTGACTGCAGTACTCAGGGACACAGCACAGATTCTGAGCACTAGTGGTAGGATGCAAGCAAGCACTGTGACTTGCACCTCTTCACTCTGTGCCTCTCTAGACAGCCAATCTTCCCAATTGAACCCTGAACTAATAAATGAGGTTGAGGTTTCTCTAGCTTATGATATACAAATCAAGGCTTTCTGTCCTTTGACAAGCATTACCAATAGACCTATAACCAGGTAAAATCTTCATTCACTGAATCAGAAACTTTAGCCTTCAATTTCTTTAGCTTTTTGACTTTGAGCCCTGAGGCCAGTACTCATTAATGAAGTTGTTGCAAGCAGTGGCAAATAACCCTACTGCTGTCTTTCCCTCAAAAGCTATTTTATTTGGGCTGCAGAGTCTGGAAGGCAGGCCGCTCCCCCCATTTCCCAGTTCCCTGTGGGTTTTGTTGTGCTGTATTTTAGAGACAACTTACATGGAACACAACCTTCCAGTGTGAGACAGCTGATCATAGCCCACAAAACCACTGCTCTAGACCCCAAAAGCAGCCCTGTCCCATCTGTCATTACTTAATCTTATCCACATAACTGACCAAGATGGTTTAAAATAGCCTGTCATCTGAAAATGCAACACAATATGCCAGATCTTTGAATTTAGCCATGGCAATTTTTTTTCTGGTTCTTAGTCTTCCACCAAAAAAAATTATGTAGACCAGATGTTGCAAACTGGTTCAGTTTGCAATGTGTTCAGTTAGTCCTACACAAAACTTTTACTAATATGAAACTATTTTAACAACAAAAATCAGGATACTACGCTGTTAGATCCACTTTTAAATTCAAATTTCTGCTTCTCTAGGAATATTACAGGCAATAGCTACACGGAGCTGGCACTCCTGCTTGGCACCGCACGTGTGGCTGGAGAGGGAGCAGCTCACTTCTTCAAACAGGGCATGTTCCCTGCCCCTCAGTTTCCCCCAGTCTCTACTTGTCTAATGGTTGGCTCCGTAGCTCCCTCCCTCTTTTACATTACCTGCCTGGATTCTGCAGGAGTTTGGATTTGTGGTCCTTCATAACATCACAAGCACAGCAAAACCAGCATACGTCTAAGAGGGAAAAAAAAATGACCTGGAATCCTGCCTTTCTAACTGCCTTCCACTAAAGTCAGTGTTCACTGGCTAGGTGACTCTTGACACGTTCTATAACTTTTAGGAGTCTTGTTTTTCTCCAGGGTAAAATGAGGCTAATAGTACGGATCCTTCATGATGTTTATGAGGATTAAATAGTATAATATTTGCACAGCACCTGGTAGCTATTATTATGATTAGTTTATTCAGTCATAAGCCATACTCCATTTCTTAAAGATGGGCCTAAAGCCAGCTAGGGCCTCACAGAGATCTGAAACATGCTGTGAATGCTGTTTCATATGCAACTTATACAACATATAGCTTGAAAATGCTTTTTTAAATATTTCATTAATTCCTCACAATGATCTTGGGAGGTTGCTATTGTTATTACCTATATTTAATATGTGAAGTTGTTGAGACTTAACAGAGTCCCAGGCCCTGTAATATCCTGAATACATCTTCATATCACAGCACTTGCCAATTACATTATAATAGTTATCTATGCTTATGTCTGCTTTTCTTCCCAGGCTGTGAGATCTTTGAAATTAGGGACAAATTGAAGCCACCACTGCAACTCTGGTGGATTACAGAGGGTGAGGCCCAGGAAGAGTGCTCATCCAGCTCTGGCTAAATCAATCAGTCTATGGCCAAAGGAAAAGCCCCGAGGTCAGAGAACCAGTGAGTAACTGTGAGTCAGGTGCAGCCCTAGATCCACTTCCAGCCCACTGTTCTCCCCTTTCCTCAGTAGTGCTGATATTTTTCCTTCACTTCCTCAAACTTCTGAGCCTACAGCTTCTTCACCAGGCAGAAGTTGGGAATTTCACCTGTGCAGTCAAATGTGGAACCCAGGCTGCTGATGGGGGCTCCAGTAGAAAGAAACGTGACGTCACCCCTTAGGTACTAGAGGGAGTGGTTGTCTTCTGTAAAGCTGCTCATGCTTTGCAGCCCAGGCTGCCCCGCTTTCCTCACAGTACTCCACCATGCACCCTAAACCAGGTCTCAAGCATTCCAACACCTCACCTACTGTGCAATAACATGGAAACCTTGTAACCAGCAAAACAAAACACACTATAACAAGCTTTAAAATGAGAGTTATTGCAGCTTAACTTACATACCAAAAGTCAGCCATTTTAAGGGTACAATTTGATTAGTTTCAACAAACTGAATATAATCTTTTAACTACCACCATAGTCAAGATATAGAATCTCTGCATTAGCCCCAAAACATTCCCTTTGGCTTCTATCCCAACTTTCTTTCTTCAGGCAACCACTGCTCTGCATCCCATCACTGCACTTCGGCTTTTTCTAGAATATCACACAATGGAAGAATAAAGTATATGGTCTTTTAGGTCTGGCTTTTTCACTCAACATGATGCTTTTAGGATTTATCTGTGTTGTTCCACGTATCATTAGGTTTATCCTTTTTATTGCTTAGAATTCCATTGTATAAATGCATCAAAATTTACTTATCCATTCACCTGTTAGTGGACATGTAAGTTATTTCTAGTTTGTGTCTATGTTGAATAAAGTTGCCATGAACATTTGTATACAAATCTTTATGTGGAATATGTTTTCATTTCTCTAAGATAAACACACAGTAGTAGAATGGCTGGAAGATAAGGTAAATATATGTTTAACTTTATAAGACAACACCAAATTATTACCTAAAGAGCCTATCCTACTTTACTCTTCCATCAGCAATTTACAAGAGTTCCAGTTGTTCCACATTCCATTTGACATTTGTATGATTAGTCTTTTTATATCTGGCCATGTTAATGTGTATGTAGTAGTATTTCATCGAGGTACCATTAATTTGGAGTTCCCCTGTGACAAATAACGTTAAGCATCTTTTTATATGCTTATTTGCCATTCATATATCTTCTGTGGTAAAGAGCCTGATCAAATCTTTTACCTTTTTAAAAATTTCAATGTTTTGATTCTTACTACTGAATTCTGAGAGTTCTTTATATACTCTGGATGTAAGTCCTTTATTCAATATACAGTTGGCAAAAATTTTGTCCCAGTCTGAGGCTTGCATTTTCATTTTCTTTTTTTTTTAACTGTTATCTCAGATTCAAGAGTATATGCGAAAGGTTGTATAGGTAAACTCATGTCACAAGAGTTTGGCATACAGATTATTTCATTACCCAGGTACTAAGCATGGTACCCGATAGTTATTTTTCCTGATCGTCCTTCAAGTAGGCCGCATTTTCTTAAGATAGTCTTTAAAAGGGCAAAAGATTTGATTTTCATGAAGTTCAATTTATCAAATATTTTCTTTTACAGCTTCTGCTTTCTGTGTTTTATCTAAGAAATCTTTACTTAAGTCAAGGTCACAAAGACTTTCCTCTATGTTTTCTTATAGAAATTTTATGGTTTTAGCTTTTATATGAAAGTATGATCTATTTAGGGTTAATTTTTATATATATTGTATAAGGTCAAGATCAAGGTCCAGGGCAGAGAAGAACCAGGCTGTATGGATACATTCTGTTATAAGTTTCTGAAGTGGGAGCTGGAAGAGAGCTCTCCTGGGACACCAGTGCTCCAGGTCCTGACTTTACTGCTCTATGTCCACTGCTCTTGGAGTCCCAGGTGACTCTCCCACGGCCTCTGTGACTCTATGATCTGCAGGTATTGGGAGACACGTAACTAAGATGCCAGGAACCCCAGAAGCCACAAAAACAGTGTTGATATATCTAAGCCAGACCTGATCACCTGTCTTGAGCAAAGGAAAGACCCTGGAATGTGAAGAGATGCAAAACAGTAGCCAAACACCCAGATGTTAGAAGATTTCTTGCTTTTTTAAAACTGAAAAAGCCAAGATGGCAAACTAGACACAGCAAGGAAGAGCTTCTGTCACTGACAGACCAGACTATTAAGAAGACCAGCACATTCCAAGCAGATCTTCAAGAGGAAGGCATTGAGAGCAGACAGAGGGAGGACACGGACCCTGGGCTAAAGTGAGAGGAATCTGGGAACCCTGCACAGGGTTGCTGAGCACCAGGACTTATTACTGGCCCCAAGCAGCTCCTGGGAAAAGAGTTACAACAGGCATGGAGTGAGCCACACTTGCCATGGCCTCTGGAAATCCTAAATTCAAGAGTTAGCCACACTTGCCGTGGGCCTCTGGAAATCCTAGATGCAAGAGACCCCACAATCCACAGTGACATTTGAATTGGCATGGAGAGCTATTTAAAAAGTTGGCAGGAGCAGGGATCCAGCCTGTGTAGAGCCCAAAGGGTTTAGTGCAGCAGTAGGGGCAGTGGAGCATGGGCAAGGATGCTCATCCACCAAGACTTGCCATGTTCCTCTAGGTGGTTTTGTCCTTTGTTGACTGTCAGACCTGGACAGAACAGGGATATCTTGTCTATGGGAAGGGGGCAGTCTGATCTGAGCACTGCCCTGTATGCCAGCCTCTCCCAGGGCCCCTGCCTGGTCACACCTGCTTACAACACAGCCTTGGTTGCCTAATCAGGGCACTTCTCAGCAGCTACCACCATAACTGTTTCACTGGCAGATTCCACCTAACCATCAGAAAGCTTTTGCAGATGGGCCCTGTCAGCTCATACCCACTCACAGCCTCCCCGCACTGCATTGTTGGCAAATGCAAGCAATGCGGACCCTACCACCTCACCGCCACTGGCATACATGTGCAAGCACAAATACCGCTACCACTGCCCTGACAAAGTGCTTTTCTGGCACCCCATCAGAGTATTGTTGCCAGTGGACCAGGAACACCTCAGCCCCTCCAGCAGAGCAGATGTTTAACCTTCAGGGACCAGAGAATAAAGCCATGGGCCTTGTCCCAACCACTCAGGGTTAGAGCACTCAGCCAAGGAGTGCTGAACTGAGCCTTGGAACCTTTAAATCATCCAGAAGCAAAGCCAGTTGACTAAACCCAACCTATACCACAGTCAAATCCTCAAGGGCATGAAAGACTATAAAAGCAGGAAGCCCCATCTAAAGGACAGCAACTTCAAAAATTAAAGGACTATTAGCCCACAGAGATGAGAACGAAACGGTGCAAGAACTCTGACAATGCTAAAAGCAAGAGTGTCTCCCACCTCCAAATGACTGCACTAGCTCTCCAGCAATGGTGCTTAACCAGATTGAAATGGTTAAAATGACAGACACAGAATTCAAAATCTGGATGGCAATAAAGATCATCAAATTTAGAAGAAAGCTGAAACCCAATCCAAAGCTTCTAAGAAATCCAGTAAAATGATCAAAGAGCTGAAAGACAAAATAGCCATTTTAAGAAAGAACCAAATTGATCTGATAGAGCTGAAAAACTCACAACAATAATTTCATAATACAATCAAAAATATTAACAGCAGAATAAATTAAACTGAGTGAAGACTCTCAGAGCTCAAAGACTAATTCCTTGATCAACTCAGTTTAACAAAAATACAGAAAAAAGAATTTTAAACAATAAGCAGAACCTCCAAGAAATATGAGATTATGTAGAGATGAAACCTATGACTTACTGGCATCCCTGACAGAGAGACAGAACAATCAACTTGGAAAACATATTCAAGGATACTGTCCATGAAAATTTCCCCAACTTCACTAAAGAGGTTGACATTCAAATTCAGGAAATTCAGAGAACCCCTGCAAGATACTATATAAGATGACCATCACTGAGACACATAATCTCAGATTCTCCAAGGTAAACACAAAAGACAAAATATTAAAGACAGCTAGAGAGAAGAAGCAGGTCACCTACAAAGAGAACCCCATAAGGCTACCAGTGGGCCTTTCCACAGAAACCCCATAAGCCCAAGGAGATTGGGGGCCTATATTCAGCATTAAGGGAACCCCATAAGGCCACCAGTGGACTCCACAAGCCCAAGGAGATTGAGGGCCTATATTTATCATCTTTAAAGAAAAGAAATTCCAAACAAGAATTTTATATCCAGCCAAACTAAGCTTCATAAGCGAAAGAAAAACAAAATCCTTTTAAGACAACCAAATGCTAAGGGAATTTGTTACCACCAAACCTGCATTACAAGAAGTCTTTATGGGAGCACTAAATATGGAAACAAAAAACCATTATAGGCCACCACAAAACGAACTTAAGTACATGGACTATATACACTATAAAGCAACTGCACTATCAAGTCTACATTAAAAACCAGCTAACAACATGACAGGACCAATCCACACATATGAATACTAACCTTGAACATATATAGGCTAAACATCCCACTTAAAAGGCACAGAGTGGCAAGTTGGATAACAAAGCAACACCCAACAATATGCTATCATCAAGACACCCACCTTATGTGTAACACGCACATAGGCTAAAAGTAAAAGCATGAAGAAAGAGCTGTCAAATGGAAAACAAAAAACAGCAGGGATTGCTATTCTTATTTTGGACAAAATAGACTTTAAACCAACAACAATCCAAAAGGGCATTCCATCATGATAAAGGGTTCAATTCAACAAGAAAACTTAACTATCCTAAATATACACACACTCAACACTGGAGCACCCAGATTCATAAAATAAGTTATTAGATACCTACAAAGAAACTTAAATCACCACTCGAAGACTTCAACACCCCACTGACAGTATTAGAAAAACCATTGAGGCAGAAAACTAACAAATATATTTGGGACCTAAACTCAACTCTTGACCAATTGGACTTTACAGATATCTACAGAACACTCCACCTAAAAACAACAGAATAAACATTCTTTTCATCAGCATGTTGTACATATTCTAAAATCAATGACATGCTTGGCCATAAAACAATTCCCAAAATATTCAATAAAACCAAAATCATACCAATCACACTCTCAGACTACAGCACAAAAATAGAAATTAACACCAAGAAGATCTCTCAAAACCATACAATTACATGGACATTAAAATATCTGCTTGTGCAGGACTTTTGGGTAAACAATGAAATTGAGGCAGAAATCAAGAAATTTTTTGAAACTAATGAAAATAAAGAAACAACATTTCAGAATCTCCGGGACACTGCTAAAGCAGTGTAGAGTCGAGTTTATAGTGCTTAACACCCACATCAGAGTTTGAATGGTCTCAAATTAACAATTTGACATCACACCTAGAGAAACTAGTAAAACAAGAGCAAACCAACCCCAAAGCTAGCAGAAGAAAATAAATAACCAAAATCAGAGCTTAACAAAATGAAACAGACACATGAAACATTATACAAAAATCAGTGAAACCGAAAGTTGGCCCTTAAAAGAATAAATAAGATTGAGCGACAACTAGGTAGGCTAATTAAAAAAAGATAGAAATAAACACAGTCAGAAATGACAAAGGGAACATTACCACCAACCCCACAAAATTTTTTTAAAACCCTCAGAGACTATAACGAACACTTCTATGCACACAAACTAGAAAACCTAGAGTAAATGGATAAATTCCTGGAAACATACAACCTCCCAAGGTTGAACAAGGAAGAAACTGAAATCCTGAACAGACCAATAACAAGTTCCAAAATTAAATCAGTAATAAAAAACGTACCAACTCAAAAGAGCCCTGGACCAGATGGGTCCACAGCTGATTTCTACCAATGTGTAAAGAAGAGCTGATACCAATCCTACTGAAACTATTCAAAAAAATTGAGAAGGAAGGACTCCTCCCTAACTCATTCTATGAGGCTAGCATTATTCTGATATCAAAATCTGACAGAAACACAATGAAAAAAGAAAACTTCAGGCCAATATCTCCCATGAATATAGATTTTAAAATCCTCAACAAAATATTAGCAAGCGAAATTCAGCAGCACATCAAAAAAGTCAACTCACCACAAATAAGTAGGCTTTATTCCTGGGATGCAAGATTGGTTCAACATATGCAAATCAATAAATGTGATTCATCACATAAACAGAACTAAAACAAAATCATGTGATCATCTCAAAAGACGAAAAAGACTTTCAATAAAATTCAACATCCTTTCATGTTAAAAACGCTCAACAAGCTAGGCATTGAAGAAACATAAGTCAAAACAATAATACTTATCTATGACAAACCCATAGTCAACATCATACTGAACAGGCAAAAGCTAGAAACATTCTCCTAAGAACCAGAAAAAGACAAGATGTCCATTCTCACCACTCCTATTCAACATAGTTCTGGAAGTCATTCTCACCACTCCCATTCAACATAGTTCCGGAAGTTCTAGCCAGAGCAATCAGGCAAGAGAAAAAAAACAAAAGGCATCTAAATAGGAAGAGAGGAAATCAAACTATCTCTCTTCACAGATGATATGACTGTACACCTAGAAAACCCCATAGTGTCTGCCCAAAGGCTCCTAGAACTGATAAACAACTTCAGCAAAGTTTCAGGATTAAAAAAAAGTACAAAAATCACTAACATTTCTATATATCAATATGTCCAAGCTGAGAGCCATATCAAGAATCCAATCCCATTCACAATAGCCACAAAAAGAATAAAATACCTAGGAATACAGCCATCCAGGGAGGTTAAAGATCTCTACAAGAATTATAAAACACTGCTGAAAAAAAAATCAGACAACACGAATGGAAAAGCACTCTATGTTCATGGATAAAAAGAATAAATTTTATTAAAATGGCAATATTACCCAAAGCATTTCACAGATTCATTGTGGTTCCTATCAAACTATCAATGATATTTTTCACTGAATTAGGAAAAAAAATTGTAAAATTCATATGGAACCAAAAAAGAGCCCAAGTAGCCACAGCAATCCTAAGCAAAAAGAACTAAGCCTGAGGCATCACATTACCTGATTTCAAACTATACTGCAAGGTTATGGTAACCAAAAAATCATGGTATTGGTACAAAAACAGACACACAGACCCATAGAATTTGCCTTATCTATCAATTTGTCTGCCACCTACCCACCAGCCAGCTAGCTATCCATCCATCCATCTATACATCAATCTATCAACCTATTTATTTGGCAAAGCTATGGAAATGTCATAGAGAAGATGACCCTCTAATCATTGCCTTTGCTGCCAATGGTATATTTTGGGTAAACAAGAAAAAATATTTCTGCTGCAATGCTATACTCATTCCAGGTATGGCCCCAGATCTGTATTATTGTAGTAAACATGTTTTTTTCCTCTTCCACATATTCACCATAGCATGGATACACTTGTCCATTGCTCTGATGACTCTGGAGAGGACATTGCTGGCTGTCCTCTCCCTCCAACATCTATCTCTTACCATCCATTGTGTAGGCACAGGGTCTGAGTGAGATTGATCTACCAACCCCATTCCTGGCATTGGCCCCAAAAGTCCTACAGCATATCCTCCTCCTCAACAGAGTAATTGGTTTGATTAAAATAAAATTCAGGACTTTTGATGGTTTGGAAAAGAGAATCTCTCTTTCTCTGAATGGAATAGTGTATGGATGTGAAGCCCAGGACTGCTTCAACCATTGAACTCTAAATTAAGCCAGTCTGGGAATGCAACTGACTCAAAATGGCAGAGCAGAAAGAATGCCAGAGAAATGGAGCCAGAGAAATGGAGCCAGAGCCCTGGTCAGAATGTGCCTAAAGACTGCACTCTCTACCTCTAGACATTTCAGTCATGTGAGTCATTATTTGTTTTAACCAGTTTGCCTTCTTCTTTTCCATTACAGGTCTTGGGAACTAAATGCATCATTACCATGCCAGCCCCCAAGAGTTAAGGGTAATTGAGGAGTGGGAGGTGGAGATTGTTTTGTGAAAATCCTCTTACTCATTTCCTAATCCAGCATGTCACCTAGCTTCCGGAGTTTTCTTTGCTCATTTGTGATTCGATCAGCTCATAAGGAACCACTTTTTCTTTCTAAACCTGCCTTCCTCTACTTCCAGAATCTCTCTCACACTTGTGACTCAATCTAAAGGCCTTAATCTGGCCAAAATTTAGCTGTGGGAACTCTGAGCCATCCACCAAGATCCTTTGTACTCTTAACTTCTGCCAACTGACAGTGCTGAGTGAGGGGGCCTGGGAGCTGCACCTCTTCCGTCATAGGCCCGCAGGCCCCTGAGACAGAGGAAATGCCAACAGACTGAGGAATTGGATTAGAAATGCAATTCCAATGCAAAAATGGAATTGGAGCCAATGGATTGGTGTGTCTATGAAAGAGTTCAGGAAAATCAGTCACTGCTGACCACAGGAGCCACAAGGCTCCTGCCCCTAACAGTCTGCTGCCACCATGTCCATGTCTGCTCAAACTCCCCAGACTACTCCATCCACCTTCCAAAGACAGGGTCCTTTCCTGGTCTTGATTTCTCCACTATCACTTTTCCATTATCACTACGTCTAGAGTCCCCATTTCCAGCACCAGAGGTCTCAATTACTCTACCATCACCACCACATTCCATCCTTAGTAACCCAGTGCTTTCTCGTCCTTATGTCTTTCATTGTTCTTTTGGCCTCTCTTGGATCCTCTTGCCCCACCCCTCTGTCTTTCTAAATTCTACCTGTCCTCCATGACACTGCTTCTGAGTAGAAAATGTTTCAAAGAAAAGGCACGAGATTTGAA
Organism: Rhinopithecus bieti; assembly: GCF_001698545.2. Classification (NCBI taxonomy): domain Eukaryota; kingdom Metazoa; phylum Chordata; class Mammalia; order Primates; family Cercopithecidae; genus Rhinopithecus; species Rhinopithecus bieti. The sequence goes on along the minus strand of NW_016815776.1, from coordinate 419,746 downwards.
ATCAAATTGATCTAAGTTTAAATTCTACCTAGGATGACTGTGAGTGATAGAAACAGGCTAAATTTGTCTGGATCAAGGATACCAAAATTTAGAATCCACTTCTGCACAGTCACCTGTTCCATTTCCCTTTCCTCCTCTATAGTGTCATATATGCCAGGAACAACATCCTGAAGAGATCCCCTATGTGTTACCTTGAAGAAAACTGTGGCCTCAATTCCACTGTAGCCCCCAGTAACCTAGGATAAAACACGTAGAGGGCTTCTTTTACCTGAGAGACAGCTATAACCAAAGTCATCTATAAGTCTTCCTTTCTAAAGTTCACCTCTTCAAAGAGTAGGAAAGGTAATTCCAAGGAAAAGCACCCAAAACATAAAAGGAAAGGATTTTGAACACCAAAAACAGAGCTCCTCTTTTCTACCTACCACTCAGGCATTTTTTGGTTGAGGCAATTTTGGGGCAAAAGTTGTCTTGAACTTTGTGTATAAGCACATAGGACATGACAAAGGGGGAAAAGAAAGATGAAACTCAATTGGTTCATTGGGCCTTACAGCTTTGGATCAGAAAGACCACTAGCCTCTTCTGCTTCTTATTTCATCCTTGTCCATTTAAGTCCCTCCTCAAGCTTGTCCCTTAGGAGACCTCAGGAGCATCAAAATAACCACCAGTCTTTTGGCATATAATCCTTCCAAAGAGTAATACATCATGTTAATTTAACTTACTTAAGCAAAATAAATAGCAAAAACCTTTCAGCCCAGTGATTTTACCACCCAAATCTCCAAGGGACAAGCCATCTCAGAGTTTACAGGTCTATCTCTATCCTCTGGGAGCTTACCATGGTCTTGTCCTTAATGAATTTGCTCATATACTTTTATTAGCAGTGAGACTCTGCATTCACTGGAATAGAAGTTTCCCTGGAAGCTCTTGAATTCTATGACTTCACTTATCTATAACTGTTTCTCCACTGCCTTGACTTCTAATCTATGCAGTATGGCTGTCTCCCCCAACACTATCAGACCACTGTCCTGGCACAACTTTACTGTTCTGTATTTGCCCTAAAATATGTCTACTAATAATAATGAATATTTCATTATTAATAATTTTGTTTGCTTTCCTGAAAATTTTAAGAGCTTTTTGAGGAATCATTTGGATAACCTAAGTCTGTTAGTAAACATTGCTCAAAGAAATTTGTGCTGAGGTCTCTTTTTCATTCTGTAAGTTTTGTTCTACAAGCAAAGGCATTCCAATGTCTTTGAAGCTATGGGTGTTTCCCGCAGAGTTACGGTGATAAAGGTAGAATCCCTCCCTCTAAAACTATTAGGAAAGTGCTTACTCAGTATTTCATTCCTTCATTTCCTCTTACGTCCTTCCTCAGGTCAGCTGCTCAGATTCAGATGGAACATAAGCAATAATGTTTTTCTGAGGTTCCTCTTCCTTTCTGTCAGTGGACTGACTTAACATTTTGTTGGCAGCCTTCAGAGCATTTCATACATCCCTGCAAGATGTTAAGAGCAATTTAGAGGTACTCAGCACATATAATAAATAAGTTTTCAAAACAATGTCTCTCAAAATTGTCAACAGTATCCAGACTGGGTAAAACACTTTTTTCTCTGTTGGTTTTTCCTAGGAGATGTTACCAAATAATTTTAAAAACTATCAAGACTGAGAGAGCAGTTCTGTGACCATAAATCACTGACTTTCTGTGACAAACTTACATTGCCCAAAAAATATGTTCCAGAAATGACAATACACTGGTATTATATTACTTCTTCCAATCTGGCTTTATGTCCAGAAGTTCAAAAATTCTTGATCAGAGTAGGTGTGGTGGATATCTGTAGCTTCAGCCTCCCATCATCCCTTTGCCATTGTGCTGGTGTCTTATCCCAGTCTTTCTCTGGGGAACCACTCTGTCTCATATTCAATCCATGTAATCTGAATGAGTTAAACCCATGCCCAGCTGTAAGGGTAAACATGTAATTTGAGTCTAAGTCAATCAGCACACTGCATTTTTCTAGCCACAGTGATTGGCTTAAAGATGCTCACATGACTCAGCCAACCAGAGCAAATAAGATATTGCTGAGACTTCTGGGAGAGAGACAGGTTCATCATTTCTGGATTTAAACCTTAAGGACAAAGTGTGAGTCTGTTGCCGCTATTATGTTACCACATAGAACCTGATACTGCAGCCAAGATAGTAATGATGAGAACCGAGTCTTGAGACTATTTGAATCCTTAGAACCAGTTGAAGCTGAAACCATCTATGCTCTTGGATTTTCAGTCAAATGAGCCAAAAACTCCTTTTTCCCCCTTGCTTAAGCAAGTCTTCATTAGGTATTCTTTTACTTCAAAACAAAAAATCACGAATGCCCACTGTATACCCTGATTTTGGTTTGAAAAATAAATTCAGCAAAGGCAAAAGTATAAACTGAATGATGTAATAAAGAACCTCTATTTTTACATTTCTTAAAGTAGCTAACACACCCTGGGCACACTCCAGATTTCCAAGATGGCATGTATGTGTTTGATTGAATAAATGAATACAGATGGAAAGTTAAGAATAATTCATGCCAAGTGTTAGGGAGTCCCTGAGTTTCAAAGCAATACTCGTTGGAATTGGAATCTCTAGGGTGGATATGAAACTGCTGATCAATGTTGAATGAGCAGAGCTCACTAAATACTGAGCCACAGAATAAAATGCCAGTGAGCAAGACAGCTCTCACTGACCAGGCTCTTGGCAAGACCACCTATCTTCCTGAAACAGGGAATAGACAAAGCCTAAGGGAAAGCCCTTCCTTCCCAGCCCCAACTGCAAATGTATCCTGGAGGACTGAACAGTCAGATTCAGGGCCTTAGAGGGCTCCCACCACAAAGTGGTGTAAAGATGTAGGCTGAGAGGGCAGTGCGAATTCCAAAAAGAACACCCAGAGCCCAAGGTCCATCGCAGCCTATTCCTGACACTATTAAGTTAAGCATGCCCACAACTCTGACAATATTTTTAGACAGGGCCAGCCCAGAACCCCAAGAAAAAGGGTCCTCACAAGACCTGGAAATGACAGAGGAACCAGGACATAAGCAAGAGTGGCTTTAGAAAAGTGTAAATGGTGAAAAATTTTGTTCTCATCCACAGCAAGCACCTTCCTCCAGAGGGCCAGGTCTTCCATCACTTCAGACATAAAGGAAATGGGTTGGAGATTCCTTTCTTGTACAAAGAATTTGGGAATTAGTGTGAGTAAAGGAACACCAAGCATAGAAATCCAAAGAAAAACAGGAATGTTCAGAACAAGACCAGATTTTAACTCAAGTGGTGAAACTTACCAGACACTGACAAGGCAACTCTGAAATCTCCCTCTCTGAACAAAGAATGGAATTCCATTGCTGTCATTGTATTCTTTTAGCTTCTAACTTACATCATTAAAATACAAATCTCTTTGGAGAGAAAGTAGCTTAGACTATTGTCAGTCATTTGCTCCTCTGTATAAAAGCTTTGTCACTAGAGAAGAGTGTGATAGCTAGACATATAAATACATAAAGAGGGTGAGGAAATGGAATGGGACTGAAAGGAAAATGAATTTGGGCAAGTGACACACTAGACAGAAGAACACAGACTTTAGGTTTAGAAAGACCTGCATTCAAGTATAACCCCACCACCTATTAACTCTTATATTGGGCTAAGTATATCACTTCTTGGAAACTCAACTACTTTCTCTGTGAAGAGTGAATATTAATACCAATCTCCATGACTCTGATTATATTATCCTGTCTGTCTTGTATACCACATATTCCTTGTCATTTGCTTGGCTAACTCCTATTCAGACCATGGGCCACCTCACGTTACCTCCTCAGGAAGACCGAATTGGGGAGGTGTTCCTTGTCTTAAGTCCCACAGCATCTATCTACATAGAGCAGAATTTGCATCACTTGTAGCTCTTATTTTTCTGTACTATGACTTTATACTCTGATTGTCTCCAATAAAGCAAGAGGACTTTAAGACTCAGTGTCTGTATTTTATTCATGAGTGCATCCCCAGTGCTTAGAAAATTTGAAAAGATAAAGAAGAGGGATCTCAAGGGCTCACCTAGGAGAAAGAGAAACATTGGGCTTAGGAGGGCCAGGAAGAAGCAAGTGAACACTGCAGGAGGCTGTTCTTCCACTACAAGAGGAAATAATGCAGGCAGGGCTGAGAGAGAGATGGGCAGCTACATCACTTCTATTCTCCCCAAACCAACTTTCTAACCTGGAGCAGAAATCTGAATGGAGATAAGATAGGAGTTGTGACACTGTTATCAGATAAAGTTGAATTCAAGGTCAAAAGCATTGCATAGGGACAGAAGCAGTCACTTAGTAATGCTGAAGTCTGCAGTCCATGGAGATCATACTGTCATGAACCATTAGGAATCAAATAACAAAGCATCAACATTTGTAAAGGAAAATCATAGGAAAATAAAAGAGAAACTGACAAAAATATAAAAGTAATAAAAAGGTTCAAGTGTACCTGTTTCAGTCTCTGACAGATAAAGTATATGAATATAAATAAGGATATAAAATATGCAAATAATTAAAATTATCTCTTTCTAGATTGCTATAGTACCTTTATAAAAATTAACATCTTTCAGGAATAAATTCCAAGAAGCTATTTTAATACAAACCACATTCTAAGATGGCAATACAATAAAACAAATAAGTAGCAAATGTAGAAACAGAAAAACCAAACACTGGAAAATCAGGAGAAAAACATTTCAGTTAACTATTGGGCCAAAGATAATAGATTTAACTGCAATTGTTAACTATCTTTTAAAATAACATTACAAATTAGAACTAGAAAACTTCAAAATTGTACCCAGAGGAAAGTTCATATCCTTGGACACATATCTCTAAACACACAATAATTAAAATAAATAAATATTCATCATCACAGATTAAAAGAGAAAGAAAAAATAATTTTAAAAGTTTGAGAAAATATAAACAAAAAAATAAATTGGTTGTAAACAAATAGTAGAATTAAATATTTTAAGAGCAGATTCTTCAGAGAAAAAATTCAATACAGCTAAAATATCATTTGTCAGTTTAGTCAAGAATAAAATGTAGAAAGTACAAAACTATAAAATAAGAATGAAAAAAGGAGAAAACACAAATGCAAGGAAATCCAAAGATACACAAAAAAACCCTTCATTCAACAATGTGTTAGTAACTTTGAAGATATGAATGAAATGTGTGATTTTCAAAGGAAAATATAAATTACCCAAACCAAAAAAAAAAAAAAAATAGGAGAGGGAAAACCATGATAGAAACTAAGTAATATGTCAAAGAAGACCTGGGGAAAATGACAAATAGGAAGCAAGACTAACGGGGAGCTCCGACAGAGCAGCATGTGGAGACCCACATCATGAACTTTTGCTTCAACACCTACCACAGGAACATACCAGGAAAGATGAGATAATCCACAGACCCTTTGAAGGAAGTGGATTGCCACTTCAGGCTCTGTGGGACAGCTGAGGAACTACAAAGGACATAATCTCTCAAGAGTTCTATGGCCCTGCCCACCACCTGAGAAACCTCAATACTTATCTCAAGGTGACCCTAGGGCAAGCTTATATCCCGCAGCTGAGGCCCTCTTGAAAGCACCACCTCCTGGCTGGAGGCCAACCAACACAAAACCAGTGTACTCAACAAAAATAGAACTGAGGACCCTTACACAGTCTACTTTACTCCCCTGCTATCCTTGAGTCCCAGATCTTTCCTCTGACATAGTCTACCCAAATGAGAAGGAACCAGAAAAACAATTCTACTAATACAACAAAACAAGGTTCTTTAGTACCACCAAAAGATCACACTAGCTCACCAGCAATGGATCCAAACCAAGAAGAAATCTCTGAATTGCCAGAAAAAGAATTCAGAAGGTTGATTATTAAGCTAATCAAGGAGGCAACAGAGAAAAGTGAAATCCAACTTAAAGAAATTTAAAAAAAAAAAGGATACAGGATATAAATGGAAAAACTCCAGTGAAATATACAGCATTAATAAAAAACAATCACAACTTCTGGAAATGAAGAATGCACTTAGAGAAATGCAAAATTCGCCAGAAAGTCTGAGCAATAGAATCAAACAAGTAGAAGAAAGAATGTCAGACTCAAAGACAAGGCTTTCAAATGAATCCAATCTGACAAAGACTAAGAAAAAAACATTTTCTATTATTTTTTTTTTTTTAATGAACAAAGCCTCCAAGGAGTTTGGGATCATGTTAAATGACCAAACCTAAGAAGAGAAATCTAAGTTTGGAAAACATATTTGAGAGAATAATTGAGGAAAAGTTCCCCAGCCTTGCTAGAGATCTAGACATCCAAATACAAGAAGCTCAAAGAACGCTTTAAAGTCATAGTTTTATAATTTATAAATATGGCTTTATAATACTATAAAACCATAGTTACCAAAACAGCATGGTACTGGTATAAAAACAGGCATATAGACCAATGGAACAGAATAGAGAATCTAGAAATAAAGCTAAATACTTACAGGCAACTGATCTTCGACAAAGCAAACAAAAACAAAGTGGGGAAAGGACACCCTATTCAACAAATGGTGCTGGGACAATTGGCAAGCCATATGTAGAAGAATGAAGGTGAATCCTCATCTCTCACTTTATATAAAAATCAACTCAAGATGGATCAAAGACTTAAATCTAAGACCTAAAGCCATAACAATTCTAGAAGATAGCATCAGAAAAACCCTTCTAGACACTGGCTTAGGCAAAGACTTCATGACCAAGAACCCAAAACAAATGCAACAAAATAAATATAAATAGATGGGACTTAATTAAACTAAAAAGTTTCTGCACAGCAAAAGAAATAATCAGCACAGTAAAGAGACCGCCCATAGAGTGGGAGAAAATCTTCACAATCTATACTTCTGACAAAGAACTAATATCCAGAATCAATAAGGAACTCAGCAAGAAAAAAAATAAAGAATCCCATCAAAAAGTGGGCTAAGGACACGAATAGACAATACTCAAAAGAAGATATACAAATGGCCAACAAACACATGAAAAAATGCTCAACATCAGTAATGATCAGGGAAATGCAAATCAAAACCACAATGCGACACCACTTTACTCTTGCAAGAATGGCCATAATCAAAAAATTTTAAAAATAGTATAGATGTTGGCATGAATGTGGTTAAAAGGGGAATACTTTTACACTGTTGCTGGGAATGTAAACTATAATAGTACAACCACTATGGAAAACAGTGTGGAGATTCCTTAAAGAACTAAAATCAGATCTACCATTTGATCTAACAATCCTACTCCTGGATATCTACCCAGAGGAAAAGAAGGCATTATACGAAAGAGACACTTGCACACGCATGTTTACAGCAGCACAATTTGCAATTGCAAAAAATATGGAACCAGCCCAAATGCCCATGTATCAACGAGTGGTTTTTAAAAAAATGTGTATATATACACCATGGAATACTACTCAGCCACAAAAAGGAATAAGACAATGGCATTTGCAACAATCTGGATGGAATTGGAGACCATTATTCTAAGTGAAGTAACTCAGGAATGGAAAACCAAACATTGTATGTTCTCATTCATAAGTGAGAGCTAAGCTATAGGACACAAAGGCATAAGAATGATACAATGGACTTTGGGACCTTGGGGAAAGGGTGTGAGGGGTATGAGGGAGAAAAGGCTATGCATTGGATATGGTGTACACTGCTTGGGTGATGTGTGCACCAAAATCTCTGAAATCACCCTAAAGAACTTATTCATGTAACCTAACACCACTTGTTCCCCAAAAACCTATTGAAATAAAAAAAATTGTGAGGTCAATCAATTAAATACACAGCCTTGAAAATAAATAACCTAACATGTACAAGCCTATGGATTACTTCTACAAATATAATATTGACTGAAATCTGCTTTTAATAGTGTTTGAAACATTTACATCTTCCCATCTTTTCTTCATTATCTATAGAAAGCAGATTGGAATTTCTAGAAGCACAGGCCATCAGACTGTCTTCCCAAGTTCTTTTTTTCTTACCAGTGTAATAATAACTGTTGGAATATGTAATCCACTCCTCTGGACAATGGCCACATTGATATGCTAAATAAAGATATGAATTCCTATTCAGAAAACAAGTATGTCAAACAGCTACCCTCTCAACATCTCCCATTCATCCAAACTTCTATAGACAGATGATTTCACAAATGAATTCCAGCAAATATTCAAAATGCAGGTAATCCTCATCTTACCAAAAAGAAAAAAAAGCTGTGTCAAATTACTCAAAGTAGACCCAAAGGAAAGAGACAAACTCCCTACCACTACGATAAGAGAAGTCACAGGTTCATATCTTAAGAAGAACATATGGAATGGGAAATACTGTTGTGACCATAACTGAAAAACACAATCTGTCTCATTCTCATACTCCCAACTATGGTCTCCTTCTCTAACATGTGAGCTGTCATTCAAAGGGCTACAAAATAACTCTTGAATGTTAGGAGAACATCAGGAAAGACATACCTGACACTGTCTTGATATCTTGCTGCGTTTACTGTACCTACACCTTTCTGCTGGAAGCTGAAGTCAAGTGTGGCCTCACTATTGTAGTTAGGTAACTACAGGTACAGTTATCAGGTTGAGCCTAGGAGCATGACAATGAGCTTTGTACTTCACAAATGTCTTTAAGCACTTGTTCTACGTTTGAAGAACTCCAAATTGGAAATTGTGAAAATACATAATCAGAAAGGTACATACTCAAAGAAAATGCCATGGTCCCACATCAAAAACTTGGTGAGTTGACGTACAAGTATATATTTTATGTTTAAAAGTTTAGGGTGGGGACGGAGCAAGATGGCCGAATAGGAACAGCTCCAGTCTCCAACTCCCAGCGCGAGCGACACAGAAGACCGGTGATTTCTGCATTTTCAACTGAGGTACTGGGGTCATCACATTAGGGAGTGCCGGACAATCGGTGCTGGTCAGCTGCTGCAGCCTGACCAGTGAGAGCTGAAGCAGGGCGAGGCATCGCCTCACCTGGAAGCCAAGGGGGAAGGGAATCCGTTTTCCTAGCCAGGGGAACTGAGACACACAACACCTGGAAAATCGGGTAACTCCCACCCCAATACTGTGCTTTAAGCAGACAGGCACACCAGGAGAATATATCCCACACCTGGCCGGGAGGGTCCCACGCCCACGGAGCCTCCCTCACTGCTAACACAGCAGTCTGCGGCGATCTA
>NW_016815776.1:402187-405148 GCF_001698545.2 Rhinopithecus bieti | reverse complement strand
AAAAAAAAAAAAAAGAAAGAAAACTACGTAAAAGAAACAAATAGAAAAATCAAAAACTAAAAGTACAATGTTTGACATAAATATTTTCTGGATGGGTATTTTTTTTTTTTTTTGGTTTTCTTTTTGAGATGGAGTGTCACTCTGTCACCAGACTGGAGTGCAGTTGTATGATCTTGGCTCACTGCAACCTCTGCCTCCTGGGTCCAAGTGATTCTCCTGCCTCAGCCTCCTAAGTAGCTGGGACTACAGGTGCATGCCACCATGCCCAGCTAATTTTTGTATTATTATTTTTTTTTTAGTAGAGATGGAGTTTCACCATGTTGGCCAGGATGGTCTCAATCTCTTGACCTTGTGATCTACCCACCTCAGCCTCTCAAAGTGCTGGGATTATAGGGGTGAGCCACCATGCCTGGCCTGCTGAACAGGTTTTATAGTGAATTGGGAATGGCAGAAGAAAGAGTCATTGAACTCAAACAGATCAATATAGGTCTTCCAATGTGAAGGGCAGGGAAAACAGAAAACTTTTTAAAAAATGAAAGGGCCACAGTAACATGTGGACCCACATTAAGCAATCTAACATACATGCAGCTGAAGACCCAAAAGAGGAAACAGACAATGGAGAATAAAAACATATTTGAAGAAATCATAGGTGAAATTTTCTCAAATTTGGTTAATATCAGTTTATAGAACCAAGAAGCTCAGAGAACCCCAAGCAAATAAATACTAGGAAAATCAGGGCTAGGCATACATGATCAAACTGCTAAAAACCAAAGATAAAGTAAAAATGTTAAAAGCAGCCAGAAAAAAAGCAACACATAATGTAAAAAAGAAATAAATGGATAGTAGTTCCTCTTTAAAGACAAAGAAGGTCAGAAGACAATAAAATGATACCTCTAAAGTGCTAAAAAAAACTCTGGAATTCTGTATCTTGCCAAAAATAGTATCCAAAAGAAAAAAGTGAGAAAAGATGTTTTTAGATAAAACAAGATTGAAGTATTTGTTGTCATGAGAATACTACTTGAAGAAATGCTAAATAACGTTCTAAAGACTGAAGGGAACTTAGATGGAAACTCAAACCTACACACACACACACACACACACACACACACACACACACACACTGAAGAGAACTGGAAAGATCTCTTACCTGTAAAGATACATGTAAATACAAAATATTATAGAATTCTTAATTCCTTTAAAGGACATAGAACTAAAGCAAAAATTATAACACTATATCACACACTTTATAACACACACATATATGTATCACAAGAATAGCACAAATGATGGGGAGTGGTGTAAAATTAAACTATATTGTTACAAAAAATCTTAGAGGCTAAAGTATATGAAAAAATATTTATTTATATTGATAAAAGGTAAGAAGGGGAGAACAAAGGGTCAAAACAACAGATGGGACAAATAGAAAAAAATAAAAGATGGTCAAACTAAATTCAACATCAATAATTGCATTAAATGTAAATGGACTAAATACTATAATTAAAAGTCAGAGATCATCAAATGGAGTAAAAATGCAAAGTCTGAATATATGCTGCCAGCATGAGCTGTACTTTAAATAGTAAGGCAAAAATCAGTTGAAAGCAAAAGAAGGGAAAAATATACTCCATAAAACACTAAACATTAAATATCATGGTTAATTAATATAATGCAAACAAGTACTTTTAAACAAACATTTATTAACAGAGATAAAAAGGACTATCATTATGATAAAAGATATTGGAAATTTATTTCAAATTCATTAGGAACTCATCACCATCATATATGTGTATATGTCTAATAATTGAGCTTCTAAACACATGAAGCAAAATCTGACAGAACTAAAGAAATATTTAAAACCAAATCATAGTTGGAAATTTTAAAAACCACTCTCTTAGCAATTAATAGAACAACTAGTTAAAAAAAATCAGTAAAGATATGGATGATATCAATACTATCAAGCACCTTGGACTACTTAACATTTATAGAACAATGGAAAAACATACATTCTTTACAATGCACATGTGATGTTTTTCAATCTAGACCATATGTTAGGCCATAAAAGGATTAACCATTTTAAAAGATTTAAATCTTACAAAGTTATGGGACCATAATATAACTAAATGTTACTAACCATATGTCTAGAAAACCTTAAATATTATAAATTAAACAATACTAATAACTCTTGGGTCAAAAAAGAAATCACAAGAAAATCAGAAATCTTAAAACTGAATAATAATAAAATATGACATATCAACCTTAATGGGACACAGCTAAAGAAGTGATTATCAGGAAATGCATAACTTTAAATGCTCACATTAGAAATGAAGAAAGTTTCAACATGAATAAGCTTCCACCTCAAGAAGCCAGAAAAAGATGAATATACTAAGCCAAAGTAAGAAGGAAAATACAATAAAATAAAATGATAGCAATAAAACAGAAAATACGTAATAGAGAAATAAAACCAAGAGTTGCTTTTGAAAACATTAGTAAATTGGAAAAAACCCTAGTAATACTTAAAAGGAAAACAAAAGACAAATATGAATTTCCAATATTGGAAATTAAAGTAGAAATATTATTACAGATCTTTTAAACATTAAAAAATAAAAGAATATTGAGAATATGTCAATATATTCGACAAGTTAGAAAAATATACATTCCCTTAAAAACACACCCTACCGGCCGGGCGCGGTGGCTCAAGCCTGTAATCCCAGCACTTTGGGAGGCCGAGACGGGCGGATCACGAGGTCAGGAGATCGAGACCATCCTGGCTAACACGGTGAAACCCCGTCTCTACTAAAAAAATACAAAAAACTAGCCGGACGAGGTGGCAGGCGCCTGTAGTCCCAGCTACTCGGGAGGCTGAGGCAGGAGGATGGCGTGAACCCGGGAGGTGGAGCTTGCAGCGAGCCGAGATCCGGCAACTGCACTCCAGCCTGGGCGACAGAGCGAGACTCCGCCTCTAAA
>NW_016815776.1:365289-401934 GCF_001698545.2 Rhinopithecus bieti | reverse complement strand
AAAAAAAAAAAAAAAAAAAAACACCCTACCAAAACTGATGAGATTTAATATAAAATATAAATAACCCTATCAGTATTTGAAACGTTGAATTTGTAATAAAAACAAATTTCCTGCAAAGGAAGCTCATGGACAAATGATTTAATTGGTGAATTAAGAAAACAAAGAAGAAATATTTTATTATTTCAATAGAAGCAGAAATTTGACAAAATATAACATTCATTCATAATTTTAAAACTAGATACAGAGAAAACTTATAAAACTTTTAGGAAAAACGGGACAAGGATGTCTTCTATCACTACCTCTATTCAATATTGTACTAGAAGTTCTAGCCAGTGCAATAAAGAATACATGTACTCATAAAAATTGAAAAAGGAGTAAAATTTTTGTGCATAGAAGACATAATTGTGTAGAGAATCACAGGATTAAGAAGTGAATTTAGCAAGAACATAGCACACAAGTTCAATATAGAAACATCAAGTATAGAAGCAAACAATTAGAAAATGAAACAAAAATTTTAATTACAGTCAACAAACATACCTTAGGAATAAAATCAGCATAGGATATGCAATACTATTACCATTTTAATGTCTCCATTATTTTAATGAAAAATCAAAATAAAATAATAGGATCCAGAAGTAGCAGAAACCACATTGTAGAACACTATAACCAGAAACAAGGTTGATGTAATTAACATAGTAGGGAACTAAGATGAAGTGGCTATCGTAATGTTTTGATTCTAAGGAACGTTTTTTATTTTTTTATTTTTTTTGGAGAAGGAGTTTCGTTCTTGTCAACCAAGCTGGAGTACAATGGAGCAACCTTGGCTCACTGAAACCTCTGCCTTCCAGGGTCAAGCGATTCTCACGCCTCAGTCTCCTGAGTAGCTGGGACTGCAGGCGCCTGTCAGCAGACCCAGCTAATTTTTGTATTTTTAGTAGAGACAGGGTTTCACCATGTTGGCCAGACCGGTCTCAAACTCCTGACCTCAGGTGATCCACCCACCTTGGCCTCCCAAAGTTCAGGGATTACAGGTGTGAGCCACCGCTCTCGGCCTCTGTGGAACTTTTGACAATGGCTAATTGACCACAGCATTCCTAAGAATAAAATAAGTTGACAGTTTACTAAATAATTACTGTACCTATATAACCAGAAATATTCTAAATCTAGCAGTAAGAAGCTTGATGAATGGCCTTATAGAAAGTTAGAGCTTCTTGGCCAGGCGCGGTGGCTCACGCCTGTAATCCCAGCACTTTGAGAGGCTGAGGCAGGCGGATCACGAGGTCAGGAGATCCAGACCATCCTGGCTAACACGATGAAACCCCATCTCTACTAAAAATACAAAAAATTAGCCGGGTGTGGTGGTGGGTGCCTGTAATCCCAACTACTCAGGAGGCTGAGGCAGGAGAATGGCGTGAACCCTGGAGGTGGAGTTGCAGTGAGCTGAGATCAGGCCACTGCACTCCAGCCTGGGTGACAGAGCGAGACTCTGTATCAAAAAAAAAAAAAAAAAAAAAGAACACAAAAGAAAGAGTTTCTTCTTGCAAGTTCTGAGAAAGCTGCCTGAAGGTAAAATTGAGCCCTTCTGAGGAGGTCCCCTGTATTACATCCACAGGTAAAAAATTTAAATCTTTCTGCAAACCTTACCCAGAAAGACTTGTGGTCATTTTATGATGGTTACTTTGCACTCTGAAACCTATAGAATTTCTAAATACAGGCTAAGTTGAAGCTAATATCTCAATGTTGCATTGTAGTGTAATATTTAATACTGAGGCTTATGGAGATAAGATGATAAGTAGTTTTGGCCAGGGAACATCTCACAGTAAGTCCAGTGGATCAACACACTTACCCTGTGATCACTCCCAATTTCCAGAATGTATAATCAGAACAGACACACTGAGCAACTGGTAGAATTCCTATACTGACCCCTTGAACTATAGAGTGGTGACTATTATGGCAGAAAGAAGCAAGTGGAGTCCCTGGAACTTCCTCTTTCTACCAGAATAGTTAATGCAAAAGAAACACCACATCCCACTGGGAATCACAGAGATCAGTAACACAAGACATGATTAATACAGGAGTGATCATTCCTATCACACACCCATTTAACTCACTTGCTGGCCTATAAAGAAGAATGACAATGAATTATTGCAAACTTGATCAGGTGGTGTTCCAAAAATAGTATCTTTTTAATGAAGCAAATCAATACAATCCTTGGCACCTGGTAGGCAGTTATAAATCTGCCAGTTCTCTCCCTCTTTCTCATCTGGGCCTTCAGAATTCATTTCATTTATGTTTGGGACAGGATGGGACAGCAATACACCTTCCTTCCGTCTCTTGCCTTAAGGCTATGTTAATTATCTTGTTTTCTGTTATAATCTAGCCACAGAGACTTAGTCATCTTGACATTCTACAAAACATTACACGAATCTATTACAAATGACATTCATGCTGATTGGATGTGGTGAAAAGTGTAAAATACCTACCAATACATACACTACTAAAAGATTGGAGATAAACTCCATTAAAGTTAGAAACCAACCAACTTGGTGCATTTTCTGGAGGCTTAATGGTCTGAGAATTTGTTAGGACATTCCTTCCAAAATAAAAGTTGTTTCTGCTCCGTGCATTGCCTACCACTAAGAAAGAGATCCAATCCTTGATAAGTCTCTTGGATTTTAAAAGCAGTATATAACACATCTGAGTGTGCTGCTCTGACCTATTTACCGAGTAGCTCACATGACCCCAGTTTTGTGTGGTGGAACAAAGCAAATGAAGGCTTTTGGGCAGGTTTGGTGAAGTGCAAGCTGGTTTGCTTTTAGATCACGTGACCCAAAACACACACTAGTACTTGAGATATCTAAGGCAAGAAAAATACTATATGAAACCTCTGGAATTCTCCTAAAAGAAGATCCTAGGGTTTTGAAGCAAGGCCATGATCACTTTATGTAGCTAACTGTTACAACTGTTGAGAGAATTTTTAGCTTATATCCTAGGAGAGAATGAATACCTGTCTGTGAAACATCAAATGACCAGATATGAGCTGTTCTTTGTCCATTTGGTAAAGCCATAAGACTAGGTATGTAAAGCAGCTCCATCATGTAAAATAGTATATAGAAGATCTATTTTGAACAGGTCCTTTGGGCACAAGCAAATTGCATGAGCAAGTAGCTGAGACTCTTACTTTACCTCTCCCTCATCTCAAACCTTCAGCATCACAGAAAATCCATATGACCATTTGACAAATAATAAAAACTTAAGTTTGATTTACAGACATTACTGCACAATATGCTGGTACAAACTGAAAGTGGCAGCTGCAGAAGTTCAACCCCAATCAGGAGTATCTAAAAAAAATGGTAGTCAAAGGAGATTCTTCTAAACCATTGAGCAGCACATTTTGTCATCTACTGTGACTGGATAAGATTATCAGGAACTCGGCCGGGCGCGGTGGCTCAAGCCTGTAATCCCAGCACTTTGGGAGGCCGAGACGGGCGGATCACGAGGTCAGAAGATCGAGACTATCCTGGCTAACACGGTGAAACCCCGTCTCCACTAAAAAAAAAAAAATTACAAAAAACTAGCCGGGCGAGGTGGCGGGCGCCTGTAGTCCCAGATACTCGGGAGGCTGAGGCAGGAGAATGGCGTAAACCCAGGAGGCAGAGCTTGCAGTGAGCTGAGATTGCGCCACTGCACTCCAGCCCAGGCAACAGAGCGAGACTCCGTCTCAAAAAAAAAAAAAAGATTATCAGGAACTCAGGTCTACAATGATTCACAGGCAGTGGCTAATGGTTTTGCTACAAGGGTGGTGTTTGAAAAGAAAAAGAGAAAAAGAAAAGAAAAATATGTCTTTCCCCACGGAGGTCTGCAGGGAGAGTATGTGAATATACCCCTAAAAATGGGGATGAGTTGTGAACATTTGTGTCCATTTGCTCACTCATCCCACTCAGGAATGGAGGCTATGTATGAACTCAAAAAGGGCCTCTACCCATCAATCCTAATCTGCCTACCACCTCTGCTGAGTAGTAACTTGCCAGCAGCAGGGATCATGCTGAAAGCCCAATGTGGTGCCATTTTCTGGAAAACCATCTAGTCACGTAGTGGCACCTTAATTACAGTGGATTCCTTCCATCATAGAGGAGCAACAATTTCTCTCCTATTCTCCACCATTAAATAGGCCTTTCTACAGAATGCAGATCAGCCTACTCTGCCCTTTGCCATCTGTGGATGTATGAAATGCTTATTCACATTTCTCACAACATTGCTTCTGACCAAATAACTCATTTTCACAGCAAAGGAAATATAACAGTGACTCATGCTCATGGAATTCCAACTGGTCTTACCACATTCCCCATCACTAGCTTGATAGAATCATAGAATAGCTTGCTGAAGACTCATTACAGAGCCAGTTGGGAAACAATACCTTGCAAGAGTGGGGTACTATCCTAAAAGATGCTGTTGAATCAATGTACAACATATGGTACTGTTTCCCCCAAAACTATTGTACATGGGTCTAGGAATCAAAAGGTGAAAGTAGGAATAGCTTCTTTCAACTTGAAGAATTGATACTTCCCATCCCTATACTTTGGGGCTCTGCTATTTTAAAAAGTCTTAGATCCCAAGAGAGAAATATTGTCACTGGGTGACATACAATGGTTTCATTGAGTTGGAAGTCAAGATTGAGACGTGGTCATGTTGGATTCTGCATGCTCGGGTTGCAACAGGCAAAGAAGTAGATTATTCTTCTGCCTGAGATGATTAATCTTAACTATCAAGGGGAAATTGGGTTGCTGCCACAAGTGTCCATGTCTAGAACCCAACTAGTGGAACCCCTTCTACCCAATAAAGGCAAGTCATGCAGTACTGACAAGGACTCGGATTGTTCAAGTTAATCACATTGACCAAGTACTGTTAAGCAAACTCAGGAATGTCACAGAATGAGCATTATGAATAATAAGGCTGATATCAGCTCCTTCTCATACAATTAGCACAAGAAAAACCTGAGGGTTTGCATTTAGCTAAGAGCTAATACAAAGTAAATATGTTGTTGACTTAATTCAATTAAGAAATTGCTTATTTTCCTTTGGAATTTAAAAATGTTTTATTGTAAATTAAACATGTGAATGTGTCCTAGAAAGAAATGTGGCTCACCATCATGGGAGGATAAATGTCCCCAAAATTGGTCAATAAAAATCAATTAAAATGATTTCATAAAAAGAAAGCAACACTTCAAAGAACCTGGGTACCAATACTGGGATACAGTTCCCAAGTGACTGTGTTTCCTTGAGCTTTACCACATATTCACTCAACTTAAGAGCTTCCCAAAAGAGAGATCTCCCAAGTGGAAAGTGAAATGAGCTTCCCCAGGCAGAAGAAAGAAATTCTGCATCACCAGAGTACAAGGAGAAGCTGGGAAGCATGAGTCAGAGATGTTGGGGGAAGGCTTCTGTATCAACTTAGCTCACTGAACTCTCATAACCATCCAATGAGGTAGATATTACTATAATTCCCATTTTACTGAGAGAAAACTGAGGCATAGTGAGCTGAAGAGCTTGCCCATAGAAAGCCAGATCTAAGAGGCAGAGGCAGAATTTGCATCCAGATCTGGCCAATACCCAGTGTTTTCCTTTTACTTTCACCAAGTTGCTCCAATCTTTCTGTCCCCAAAAGATCTGCCAGGTTTGCTTACAGTGCAGTAATTCACGGATTAAGGAATGAAACATTCCCCAAGAAAATTAGAAGGTCACAGTCAATAGTGACTATGGAAGAAATATGGCTGCAAACTGCAGTGCAATCCTGTGCTTTTGGTAATTCTCTCAAGAGAAGATGCATTATGTTAGTTTATCATTTAAAATAAATTCTGAACAAGCTGTTTACCTGTCAGTCTGTATCTGTGGGGACTATTTGTGTAACATCAGATAAATGAGCAATTAGAGAGTTTAAAGGGCTCTTAAATGTGGTGGAGCTTGTAAACCTGAACTCCCAGGGATGGTAAATGTCACATCAAATGTCTTCAGTACATACTCCCTGTCTACCTTTTGTTTCAACAGCTGGAACATAACACTCCCCATCCCAGTCTAAGGACACCTGCCTCCCAGCAGCATATAATGGGAAAACTGGTGACCTGAGACACAAGTCACTTGGATTCTAGATTCAGCTGTTCTTGGGTAACCTTGACCAAGTCAACATTTCTCTGTGATTTTGTTAACAAATTGAGAGAGTGAAATGAGAATTTTTTAAAGGATACTCCAACCTCTAACTTTCTATACCCGTATGGATCTATGACTTTATGTGTAGTTTCATTCTTTACAATTTCCTAGGCAGGATTCTAAACAAGAACAAGATTAGCCCTCAACAAATATTGGTGATCATCATCATCATTATTATTTGATCAAGTAGAAAAGTCTATATGAAAAACACGAGTAAAACTAGCAGAACCAGGATCTAAAATTTGACCATTAAAGACTCATTTATTTGGTTTTTAAAAAGATACAGTCCTGTACACACCACAGATATACGTGTTTCTGTATGAAGTGAGGATTGGGCAGGGACAGCTCAAGATCCCTCCAGTTAGCCATTCTTTGACCCCCACTTGGGCCCCATGGCACTGTCTCAAATACCTAGGATTCCTCAGAGGACAATTTAAAATGTACTGCTTTAAGCCAACAACCATTTACACTCTTTAAGGATTAAAGAGCCAGCAAAGATTAAGATGAGTGATTGGGAATGGAAAAGTGTAGAGTCAGACAGACTTAAGAATACAAGGGAAAGAAAAGCAACTGACCTTCATTGAGGGCCTTCTGTCCACCAGATATTTTGCTATATTCTTTAAATTTGCAGTAATTGGAAAGTATTGAAATTATATAATTTTTCAGAGGCCCAGTTCCATGCCATGGCTTTTTAAAGCCAATCCCTCTATTTGTACAGCAAATCCCATCTCTACTACTCCGCTCAAGACATTGCCCTGGAAATTCTCACCTCTTTCTCTCTTCTGTCTCAGTCATCTCTCGTCTGGATCACAGCCCTAGCTTCCTAATGGCTTCCCCACCCGTTCACAATGTATTCTAAAACTCACCACCAAAGTGACCCCTCTCAAGACACAAACCAGATCATACCTCTACTCTGTCTAGTGTCTGCAAATAATTCCCCATTATGCTCAGAGTAAAAGCCAAAGTTCTTCACGGGTCTCCAAGGGCCACATGATCTCAATCAGGTCACTGCCTTCCCATCTTCCCTCACTTTCACTCTGCTACAGCCACACTGGTTCCTGCTGTTTCTGGAAAATCCCAAGCTTGCTCCAGCTTGGTGCCTTTGCATTGGCTATTCCCTCTGCTTGGCACATGGCCCACTCCCTACTTCCTTCAGGCCTTCATTCACTTCAGCGTCCCCTTGTCAATGAGGCCTCCTTGAATTCCCTATTTAAGGTTGCAGCCCACCCACCCACTTGAGCTTTCCAATGTCCTTTCCTTTTATGTAAATTTATTTGTTGAAGTCCTAACCCCCAGTACCTCAGAATGAGATTTTATTTGGGAATAGGGTAATAATTGATGATGTAATCAGGAAAGATAAAGTCATAGTGGAGTAGCGTGGCCTAATCCAATATGACTGGTATCCTTATGAAAAGGGGAAATTTGGACACAGAGATGGACATGCACACAAGGAGAAAACCTTATGAAGTTAAAATTGGGCTGCCACAAGCCAAGAACTATCAGAAGCTAGGAGAGGGGCCTGGAACAGATCATTCCAAGTGCCTTCAGAGGAAGCATGGCCCTACCCACATTTTGATCTCAAATTTCTGGCCTTCAGAACTGTGAGAAAATAAGTTTGTATAACATAGTAAACATTAAATTAATATTTTCAAATTAATAAATGAAAAAATTCACCTCTTCTCCTCTGTGTTCTCAAGAAATAATCATAAAATTCTACCTTACTTTTTTATGCCTTAGCTCTCAGACTTTTCTCTGACTCTCCCCCAACCCCACCTTACCTATTTCAACTACCCGTCTTCCTACCCCTGGAGACAATAATAGCATGTTTGGTCCTAATAGTGAGAGGAGTGTGATCCAAGAAGGTATAGCTACACTCATGTTGCACATATTTAATTTTCATAGTACCTCTGTGAAGCAGATATTGTAACACCATTTTACAAATGGGGAAACTGAGGCTCATAAAATTAAGTGATATTCCCGTAGCATCCTGTGCTTAAAACGTTGACCTTAGCACAGCAGCTTCTCAGAAGGAGTGGCATCTTCACCTGTGTATTGTGAGCTCCCAGTCCAGGCAGGGCATGCAATAGGTGCTCTGTGAACACTGCTAACCTCTCCATTGTGTCACCCCTGGCAAATGGCAAAGCTGGACTGAAACACAGCCTGACATGACAGCTCACACTCTGGCCATACCCAGAGAACATGGCCCACAGAACACGGGCCACACCACAGCTTCCTTTAATTTTTACTAAAGTTTTTCAGCAGCTTCACCTCCCCACTATCTACCCAAAACATTTCCCAACCCATGTTAATAACCCTCTGGGCACCCTCACATAAACAATGTGCAAATGTAGGGTTTTTGTCTTTATTTTTTTAATAGGATCTCATACATACATATGTGTATCTTGCTTTTCTCATTCAGCAATATTCCTGAAAACTCCTTCAGGTAAGATTGTTTGGCTCTAAATTATTCTTTTTATTGACTACATGGTATGAATGCATCATCATTTATTCAACCTTATGCCACTGTTGGGTGTTTATTTCCTGGGATTATTGGTCGTCTTTTTGTTAGTGTTGCTACATAAAACATTTTTATTGAGGTGATATCTATAAATACATTCCCTGTAGTGAGATTATCATATTAAAAATTAAATGTATGTATGCTTCTAGTTGTTATAATGAAAATGTTCAAACATGTAATGAACTCTGTTGCCCAGTTTCACCAGTTATCAACTTATGTCCAATCTGGTTACTTCTAATCTTTTATCCATTTCCCTACAGTGCAAATTATTTTGGAAGGAAAAAAAACAGATTACTTTATTGCTTCATCTGTAAATATTTCTGTCTGTATCTCTAAAAGTTGAAGACTTTAGTTTTCTTTTTTACCTCATGAACTAAGACAGAGGACTCTTAAATAACATAATCAATATCCAAATCACATCTTAAAAAGCTAATAATTTCTTCCTAATCATCCTGAGGTGGTCCAGGTGTCTCTATCACTAGAATACTTAGGGACGCCCAGGAGTCTCTCCTGCTAAAATGCCTGGGGTTGGCCAGGAGTCTCTCCTGTTAGAATGCCTGGAGTTGGCCAGGAGCCTGTCCTGTTAGAATGCTTGGGGTCGGCCAGGTGTCTCTCCTTAGAATGCTTGAGGTCTTCAATGTTTAATTTTGCTCAACTGAATCACAAATTTACACATCGTTCAAATCAACATATATATGTTTTATGCATTATAATTGCTTAATATGCCTCTTGTCTCTCAGGTCTCTTATCTATATATTCCCTTCTTCATGTATCCATGTCTCTCTGTCCTTCTCTTGGTCCCTGCTCCCCTCCCCTTCTCTCTTTCTCTCCAACCCCCCATGTCAATAACTTTGTTGTAGAAACCAGGCCATTTGTCCTGTAGAGATTTCCACAATCTAGAATTTGAAAATTGCATCCCCACAATATTACTTAGTTTATTCCTCTGTCCCCAACAATTGGTATTTAGATCTAGAAGCTTGGTAAGATTCAGGTTAGATATTTTTGCAAGAATACTTATAGGTGTACTTCCATCAGGGGGCACATAATGTCTGATTGTCTCCCCTTAGGGCTATTAGCAGTCACTGATGATCTTGGTCTAGATTCTTCTTTTCAGTAGAAGCTGCAAAGGGGAGATACTTTTTAATTCTGCCCTTCATTTATTAGCTGGCATACTTCTATCAAGAGGAAATTCCCTTTACCAATTCATTCATTATCCTGAGCTGCATTTCATATAAGAAAGTCTATATAAATTATTCTTTATTTACCAGGTTTAAAAATAATGAATTAGTTGGTCAAACATGGTGGCTGACATCTGTAATCTCAGCAATTTCGGAGATTAAGGAGAGAGGATTACGTGAACCCAAGTTCAAGACGAGTCTGGCTAATACTGGGAGCCCTCATCTCTACAGAAAGTTTAAAAATTAACCAGGCATGTTGACATGTGCCCATAGTTATTTGGGGGGCTGAGGTGGGAGGATCACTGCAGCCTGGTAGGCAGAGATTGCAGTGAGTAGAGATCATGCCACTGAAATCCAGCCTGGTCAACAGAGTAAGACCCTCTCTTAAATAATAATAATAGAATTAGTTTTCTAGTATCCTCTAAGTGAGAGTTGTTGGGATCTTTGACTTATCTTTATGAACTCATGGGTTTTAAATGTGAATAGAGGGTTAACAAAACTGGTGCTCTTTCTCTATGGAAAAATGACCTTGATTTAACTTTCTATATCTGTTTCCCTGGAAACCTAGTAAAGGTGGAATGTCAGCTATGTTACCAAGCAACATTTCTTATAGTAAAAATGACTTCTAATTATTAAGCTATACCTGCTCTGGGGGGACTGTCAATGAATTATAAATACCTGGTGGGAATTCATAGTTTGAACTTCTCTAAATGCAATGCATTCTTGATACTGGGATGCACCTTGCTAGGACCCCTGGAAGCTATTCCTACGAGATGAAAAACAGATATTACCTTATATGGAGAATAAGGCTGTTAAGCCAGATGACTTTCCATACTCATTCGCTTAGGACAAGTTCTGCAAGAAACAGACTATGAGAGAGAGATTTGCACCAAGGTTTACTGGGGAGTGCTTTTGGGAAGTGAGGCCAACAGGACTGGACAGATTACTGGGGAGTGCTCTTGGGGAATGTGCCGAACAGGACTGGGCATAGGAAAAAGCTAAACTGTAAAATAGTTACAACTGTAAACCTCAGCCAATTCCTCAAGGACCTCCTCACTAGCATGGACAGCACTTAAAGTTGTACCAATTTAGACAGGGCTGCTCCCTGAATAGGGGAATAACCCTGGGCAAGGCAGCTTCCCTCCTCTGATAGCAATTCCCAGAGAAAGATTCAGCTGTGAACTGTGAGCAGCCAACACTCTAAGCAATTGGAGGATGAGTGCCTCAATCCTACAAAGGTAACTGTGCAGCACACCATAGCATCACTATACCCACTCATTTGGCTTCATTTCTTTACACCTGACCCTGCCCTGCTGGTGTGCTATTTTTCCTGTTCTACCATTTATCTTACATTTCCTGCCCAGATCTGGAATCACTCCTTTCTCTAAAACGCCCTACTTCCTTTTAGTGACACTCATAGACTACTCTGGGGAAAAAAAACGAGACCCATTACTACCGGGTAAGTCATAGTCTCTAGGCCTTTTCTGTGACCAGTGTTAGAATTTGTTTTTTCCGGATAAAATACATCATGGGTTCATATTGATATTTCACACTCAAATTCAGGACTATAAGGTTTTTTGACATCAGGAGTTGCCCATCGGTCTGTCCTTTCTCCTATGTCAAAAATACTGATTCACATTGACATCAACATAATTCGTCATTTGTTTTACTGTATAACACATGTACAACACTTTCATAATAACACTACCCCTAACAATGTGATCACTGAAAGAATTTTTAAATTATCTTTGTTTGATTGCTTTTAGGGATAAACCCCACTGGAAATGTACAGTAAAATTACTGCGCTTTAACTTGAAATAATTCCCCACCAACTTAGTTTATAGTTACACTCATTTGTTTTGCTTTTTTACAATTGCTCTTTTTACTTTTGTTTATAATTATGTAAAATATTTTGATGATTTTAAAACCAGTTCTTTAAGTTGAGATATACAGTCCCTTCCACTCTGTTTCTGCCTTTGATCATAAATCTAAGCTCTTAGTTTATCTTTCCATATCATATGAATATATAAAACAGAGACCTAAGACCTTTTCTGAGATGAATGGTAGCAAATTATATATACATTTCTATACCTTGCATTTTTCACTCAATAATATATTTTTAAAACCAGTTTAGGATGCTAGACAGGGGTTTTTCTTGTTGTTATAATAGCTGCAGTAGACACCATTGTGTGGCTGTACCTTAGTTTATATAACCAGTTCCTATTGATGCATATTCAGATTGTCTCTAGTTTTGTGCACAAATAGTGTCATAATTAATCATCCAATAAATGAATTTTTTAAAATTTTTGTCAATGTATCTTTGGGAAAGATCCTCAGAAATAGTATTGTTAAGTCAACAGGTAAATGTAATTTAGAGAGTTATGTCAAATTCCCTTCTATAGGGTTTGTGTCATATAACATTCTCACCAGTAATGTACGGGAACACCTGTTCCCCAAGTTTCGCTACGGAGTGTGTTCACAGTTTTTTGGAATTTTGGTAATCTGATCGGCAAAAAATGTTATCTTAGTCTAGTTTTATTTTGCATTTCTATTATGAGCAGAAGTGAGCAAATTTACCTATGGTTACAGGCCATTTATGTTTTTTCTGTAAACATATTCTTAGCTCATTTTTCTATAGGACTCTTGATCTTTTTCATTTAAAATTTTGAGAAGCTTTCTAGATGCTAAGGAAATCAAATCCTTGCCTATGATATAGGGCACTAATTTTTTCCCATTTTTTTATTGGTCTTTCTACTTTGTTAGTGGGGATGGTATTCTTGTGGGTGTTTTTTTTTTTCTTTTTGCTGGCTCTGTCCTTTAAAAGATTGTTGTTGTAATTATCAGTTTTTCATTATCAATCCTTTTCTCTTTATTGCATTTGTATTTTCTGTCATAATTAGAAAGGTTTTCCCCAATCGCAGGTTATAAAGCAATTAACACAAGCTTTCTTCTATTACTTATAAGATTTTTTTAAAACCACATTTAAATCTGATTCTTTCCGAATTTTCCCTGGTGGATAGTATGAGAAATGGATCAAATTTTGTTTTTATACATAAGGCTATCCAGTCCTCCTAACCCCATATATTAAATACTCCCTTTCCATCACTGATTTGAAAAGATATCATCATTAGATATTAAATTTCCACTTGCAATTTGGTTTATTTGAAATTTTTATTCTCTTCTAGCAGTCAGTCTATTATTCCATCAATACCAGTACTGTTTGACATAAAAAGTTACTGTGTTTTAACATTTATTATAACATTGTAATATTTAGTACAGTATTTATTACACATGGGCTTCTTGAATCTTTAAAGATTTATCAGAATTCCCTGTCAAAAAATATTTGGTCCTGGCGCCCATTTGTGGGAGAGCTCATTTGTCATTTTCTCTACTGATCCTATCACAGTTGGTCTGTTTAGACTTTCTATTACTGCTGGGATCAATCTGGCAAGTTGCATTTTTCTTAAAAAATGTCCATTTAATTTAGGTTTTACAATTAATTTGTTTGTTTAGTTGTACACAATAGTCCAGTATAGTCTTTTAGAATTTCTGTTTTGATTACGTGTCATTTTATTTTGTGTTTTGCACTTTCTCCATTTTTTTTCTGCTAGATATGTGGGTATTTTGACAATGTGGTTCATTTATTTTCAAAGAATAAACTTTTAATTTATTTGTCATTTATTTGTCAACAGAAGTTTTCTGATTCATTAATTTCTGCTTTTATCTTTATTAATGTCTTCCTTCTGTTTTTTGTTTACCTTGTTCTTTTACAGGTTCTTTGAATTGGGTGTTAACTCACTTCTACTTTTATTTTATTGATAGTTAATGCTATAAATTTTCTTTGAAAACTGCTTTATACATAATAGGTTATAATAAGTCATGCTTTTATTTTATCCGTAATAAGTTATGCAATTTTATTTGCATTTTTGCTTTGATCTAAATGTTACTTAATATATTTTTTAAGTTCCTGGGAAGAAGATCCTTTGGATATTTCCTTTCTGGCATTAATTTCATTAATTTTTTTCATTGTGACCAGAAAATATTATTCCTACTCCTTGGAATGTATGGAGGTTTTCTCTGATTGCTAAAATATGGATAATTTTCATGAATGACTCATGTGCATTTGTTTTATTTTTTAAGTTTTAAGTTTGGGGGTACATGTGAAGGTTTGGTACATAGGTAAACGTATGTCATGGGGGTTTGTTGCACATATTCTTTCATCAGCCAGTTATTAAGCCCAGTACCCAATAGTTACCTTTTCTGCTCTTTTCCCTCCTCCCACTCTCCCCCGCAAGTAAACCCCAGTATCTGTTCTTTCCTTCTTTGTGTTCATAAGTTCTCATCATTTAGCTCCCACTTTTAAGTGAGAACTTGTGGTATTTGGTTTTCTGTTCCTGTATTAGTTTGCTAAGGATAATAACCTCCAGCTTCATCCATGTTCCCACAAAAGACATGTGCTTTTTCTTTTCAGTGGTGGAATAGTATTCCATGGTGTATGTGTACCACATTTTCTTTATTCAGTGTGTCGTTGATGGGCATTTAGGTTGGTTTTGAGTCTTTGCTGTTATGAACAGTGCTGCAATGAACATTCGTGTGCATGTATCTTCATGGTAGAATGATTTATACACCTTCAGGTACATACCCAGTAATGAGATTGCTGAGTTGAATGGCAGTTCTGCTTTTAGCTCTGTGGGGAATCACCATACTGCTTTCCACAATGGTTGAACTAATTTACACTCCTACCAACAGTGTATAAGTATTCCCGTTTCTCTGCAACCTTACTAGCATCTATTATTGTTTTACTTTTTAATCATACCATTCTGACAGGTGTGAGATGGTGTCTCATTCTGGTTTTGATTTGCATTTGTCTGATGATCAGTGATATTGAGCTTTTCTTCATATGCTTTTGGCGGCATATATGTCTTCTTTTAAAATGTGTCTGTTTGACACATGAAAAAATGTTCATCATTACTGGCCATCAGAGAAATGCAAATCAAAACCACAATGAGATACCATCTCACACCAGTTAGAATGGCAATCATTAAAAAGTCAGGAAACAACAGGTGCTGGAGAGGATGTGGAGAAATAGGAACACTTTTACACTGTTGGTGGGATTGTAAACTAGTTCAACCATTATGGAAAACAGTATGGCGATTCCTCAAGGATCTAGAACTAGAAGTACCATATGACCCAGCCATCCCATTACTGGGTATATACCCAAAGGATTATAAATCATGCTGCTATAAAGACACATGCACACGTATGTTTATTTCGGCACTATTCACAATAGCAAAGACTTGGAATCAACCCAAATGTCCATCAGTGACAGACTGGATTAAGAAAATGTGGCACATATACACCATGGAATACTATGCAGCCATAAAAAAGGATGAGTTTGTGTCCTTTGTAGGGACATGGATGCAGCTGGAAACCATCATTCTCAGCAAACTATCGCAAGAACAGAAAACCAAACACCGCATGTTCTCACTCATAGGTGGGAACTGAACAATGAGATCACTTGGACTCGGGAAGGGGAACATCACACACCGGGGCCTATCATGGGGAGGGGGGATTGGGGAGGGATTGCATTGGGAGTTATACCTGATGTAAATGACGAGTTAATGGCTGCAGCACACCAACATGGCACAAGTATACATATGTAACAAACCTGCACGTTATGCACATGTACCCTAGAACTTAAAGTATAATAAAAAAAAATGTGTCTGTTCATTACCTTTACCCACTTTTTAATGGGGTTGATTTTTCTTGTAAATTTGTTTAAGTTCCTTATAGGTGCTGGCTATTAGACCTTTGTCAGATGCATAGTTTCCAAATATTTTCTCCCATTCTGTAGGTTGTCTGTTTACTCTGTTGACAGTTTCTTTTGCCGTGCAGAAGCTCTACAGTTTAATTAGATCTCATTTGTCAAGTTTTGATTTTGTTGCAATTGCTTTCAGTGTCTTTGTTATGAAATAGTTGCCCATTCCTATGTCCAGGATGATATTGCCTTGGTTGTCTTACAGGTTTTTTTTTTTATAGTTTTGGGTTTTACACTTAAGTCTTTAGTCTACCTTAATTTTGTATGTGGTGTAAGGAAGGGGTCCAGCTTCAATCTTCTGCATATAGCTAACCAGTTATTCCAGAACCGTTTATTGAATAGGGAGTCTTTTCCCCACTGCTCATTTTGTCAGCTTTGTCACAGATCAGATGGTCATAGAAGTGTGGCCTTACTTCTGGGCTCTCCGTTCTGTTTTATTGGTCTACGTGCCTGTTTTGTACCAGTACTGTATTGTTTTGATCACTATAGCCTTGTAGTGTAAAGTTGAGTAACATCATGCCTCCAGCTTCATTCTTTTGCTTAGGATTGCTGTGGCAATTTGGGTTCTTTTTTGGTTCTATATGAAATTTAAAATAAATTTCTCTAGCTCTGTAAAGAATGTTGTTGGTAGTTTGATAGGAATAGCATTGAATCTGTAAATTGCTTTCGACAGTACAGCCATTTTAATGACACTGATTCTTCCCATCCATGAGTATGGGATGTTTCTCCATTTGTTTGTGTCTTCTCTGATTTTTTTGAGCAATATTATGTAATTCTTATTGCAGAGACCTTTCATCTCCCTGGTTAGCTGTATTCCTAGGTATTTTATTCTTTCTGTGGCAGTTGTAATGGGATTGCCTTTCTGACTTGGCTTTCCATTTGGCTGTTGTTGGCGTATAGGTATGCTAGTGATTTTCTACATTGATTTTGTATCCTTCAACTTTGTTGAAGTTGTTTATCAGCTGGAGGAGTTTTGGGCTAAGACTATGGAATTTTCTAGACGTAGAATCATGTCATCTGTAAACAGAGATAGTTTGACTTCCTCTCTTCATATTTGGATGCCTTTTATTTCTTTCTCTTGCCTGATGTTCTGGCTAGCACTTCCAATACTATGTTGAATAGAAGTGGTGAGAGAGGGCATACTTGTGCTAGTTTTCAAGGGGAATGTTTCCAGGTTTTGCCCATTCAGTATAATGTTGGCTGTGGGTTTGTCATACATGGCTCTTATTATTTTGAGGTATGTTCCTTCAACACCCAGTTTATTGAGAGTTTTAACATTAATGAATGTTGAATTTTATGAAAACCTTTTCTGTAGCTATTGAGATAATCATGTGGTTTTGTCTTTTATGGATGAATCACATTTATTGATTTGGGTATGTTGAACCAGACTTGCATCCTGGGATGAAGCCCATTTGATCATGGTAGATTCCTTTTTTGATGTGCTGTTGGATTCCATTTGCAAGTATTTTGTTAAGGATTTTGCATCAATGTTCATTAAGAATATTGGCCTGAAGTTTTTTTTTTTGCTGTTGTGTCTCTGCCAGGTTTTGGCACCAAGATGATGATAATCTCATAGAATTAGTTGGGGAGGAGTTCCTCCTCCTCATATTTTGGAATTGTTTCGGTAGGAATGGTACCAGTTCTTCTTTGTACATCTGGTAGAATTCGGCTGTGAATCTATCAGATCCCAGGCTTTTTTTGGTTGAAAGGTTATTTAGTACTCATTCAATTTTGGGACTTGTTATTGGTCTGTTCAGGGAATCACTTTTCCTCACTCAGTCTTGAGTGGGCATATGTGTCCAGGAATTTATCCATCTCTTTTATCATTTGTGTGTGTAGAGGTGTTTGTAGAAGCTTCTGATGGTTGTTTTATTTCTGTGGGGTCGGTAGTAACATTCCCTTCATCATTTCTAATTGTGTTTATTGGGATCTTTTTTCTTCTTTATTAATCTTGCTAATGGCCTATTTTATTATTTTTTTCAAAAAATCAAATCTTGAATTCATTGGTCTTTATTATGATACTTTAAGTTCTGGGGTATGTGTGCAGAGCATGCAGGTTTGTTACATAGGTATACGCATGCTATGGTTTTGCTGCACCCATTAATCCATCATCTACATTAGGTATTTCTCCTAATGCTATCCCTCCCTTAGCCCACCAAACCCTGACAGGCTAGTGTGTGATGTTCCCCTCCCTGTGTCCATGTGTTGTCATTGTTCAACTCCCATTTATGAGTGAGAACATGCAGTGTTTTGTTTTCCGTAGTTGTGATAGTTTGCTGAGAATGATGGCTTCCAGCTTCATATGTCCCTGCAAAGGACATGAACTCATCTTTTTTTATGACTGCATAGTATTCCATGGTGTATATGTGCCACATTTTCTTTATCCAGTCTATCATTGATGGGCTTTTGGGTTGATTCCAAGTCTTTGCTATTGTGAACAGTGTCACAATAAACATACATGTGCATGTGTCTTTATAGTAGCACGATTTATAATCCTTTGGGCATATACCCAGGAATGAGATTGCTGGGTCAAATGGTATTTCTAGTTCTAGATCCTTGAGGAATCACCACACCACTTTCCACAATGGTTGAACTAATTTACATTCCCACCAACAACNTCCAAATATTTTCTCCCATTCTGTAGGTTGTCTGTTTACTCTGTTGACAGTTTCTTTTGCCGTGCAGAAGCTCTACAGTTTAATTAGATCTCATTTGTCAAGTTTTGATTTTGTTGCAATTGCTTTCAGTGTCTTTGTTATGAAATAGTTGCCCATTCCTATGTCCAGGATGATATTGCCTTGGTTGTCTTACAGGTTTTTTTTTTTTTATAGTTTTGGGTTTTACACTTAAGTCTTTAGTCTACCTTAATTTTTGTATGTGGTGTAAGGAAGGGGTCCAGCTTCAATCTTCTGCATATAGCTAACCAGTTATTCCAGAACCGTTTATTGAATAGGGAGTCTTTTCCCCACTGCTCATTTTTGTCAGCTTTGTCACAGATCAGATGGTCATAGAAGTGTGGCCTTACTTCTGGGCTCTCCGTTCTGTTTTATTGGTCTACGTGCCTGTTTTTGTACCAGTACTGTATTGTTTTGATCACTATAGCCTTGTAGTGTAAAGTTGAGTAACATCATGCCTCCAGCTTCATTCTTTTTGCTTAGGATTGCTGTGGCAATTTGGGTTCTTTTTTGGTTCTATATGAAATTTAAAATAAATTTCTCTAGCTCTGTAAAGAATGTTGTTGGTAGTTTGATAGGAATAGCATTGAATCTGTAAATTGCTTTCGACAGTACAGCCATTTTAATGACACTGATTCTTCCCATCCATGAGTATGGGATGTTTCTCCATTTGTTTGTGTCTTCTCTGATTTTTTTGAGCAATATTATGTAATTCTTATTGCAGAGACCTTTCATCTCCCTGGTTAGCTGTATTCCTAGGTATTTTATTCTTTCTGTGGCAGTTGTAATGGGATTGCCTTTCTGACTTGGCTTTCCATTTGGCTGTTGTTGGCGTATAGGTATGCTAGTGATTTTTCTACATTGATTTTGTATCCTTCAACTTTGTTGAAGTTGTTTATCAGCTGGAGGAGTTTTTGGGCTAAGACTATGGAATTTTCTAGACGTAGAATCATGTCATCTGTAAACAGAGATAGTTTGACTTCCTCTCTTCATATTTGGATGCCTTTTATTTCTTTCTCTTGCCTGATGTTCTGGCTAGCACTTCCAATACTATGTTGAATAGAAGTGGTGAGAGAGGGCATACTTGTGCTAGTTTTCAAGGGGAATGTTTCCAGGTTTTGCCCATTCAGTATAATGTTGGCTGTGGGTTTGTCATACATGGCTCTTATTATTTTGAGGTATGTTCCTTCAACACCCAGTTTATTGAGAGTTTTTAACATTAATGAATGTTGAATTTTATGAAAAACCTTTTCTGTAGCTATTGAGATAATCATGTGGTTTTTGTCTTTTTATGGATGAATCACATTTATTGATTTGGGTATGTTGAACCAGACTTGCATCCTGGGATGAAGCCCATTTGATCATGGTAGATTCCTTTTTTGATGTGCTGTTGGATTCCATTTGCAAGTATTTTGTTAAGGATTTTTGCATCAATGTTCATTAAGAATATTGGCCTGAAGTTTTTTTTTTTTGCTGTTGTGTCTCTGCCAGGTTTTGGCACCAAGATGATGATAATCTCATAGAATTAGTTGGGGAGGAGTTCCTCCTCCTCATATTTTTGGAATTGTTTCGGTAGGAATGGTACCAGTTCTTCTTTGTACATCTGGTAGAATTCGGCTGTGAATCTATCAGATCCCAGGCTTTTTTTGGTTGAAAGGTTATTTAGTACTCATTCAATTTTGGGACTTGTTATTGGTCTGTTCAGGGAATCACTTTTTCCTCACTCAGTCTTGAGTGGGCATATGTGTCCAGGAATTTATCCATCTCTTTTATCATTTGTGTGTGTAGAGGTGTTTGTAGAAGCTTCTGATGGTTGTTTTTATTTCTGTGGGGTCGGTAGTAACATTCCCTTCATCATTTCTAATTGTGTTTATTGGGATCTTTTTTCTTCTTTATTAATCTTGCTAATGGCCTATTTTATTATTTTTTTCAAAAAATCAAATCTTGAATTCATTGGTCTTTATTATGATACTTTAAGTTCTGGGGTATGTGTGCAGAGCATGCAGGTTTGTTACATAGGTATACGCATGCTATGGTTTTGCTGCACCCATTAATCCATCATCTACATTAGGTATTTCTCCTAATGCTATCCCTCCCTTAGCCCACCAAACCCTGACAGGCTAGTGTGTGATGTTCCCCTCCCTGTGTCCATGTGTTGTCATTGTTCAACTCCCATTTATGAGTGAGAACATGCAGTGTTTTGTTTTCCGTAGTTGTGATAGTTTGCTGAGAATGATGGCTTCCAGCTTCATATGTCCCTGCAAAGGACATGAACTCATCTTTTTTTATGACTGCATAGTATTCCATGGTGTATATGTGCCACATTTTCTTTATCCAGTCTATCATTGATGGGCTTTTGGGTTGATTCCAAGTCTTTGCTATTGTGAACAGTGTCACAATAAACATACATGTGCATGTGTCTTTATAGTAGCACGATTTATAATCCTTTGGGCATATACCCAGGAATGAGATTGCTGGGTCAAATGGTATTTCTAGTTCTAGATCCTTGAGGAATCACCACACCACTTTCCACAATGGTTGAACTAATTTACATTCCCACCAACAACGTAAAAGCGTTTCTATTTCTCCACATCCTCTCCAGCATCTGTTGTTTCCTGACTTTTTAATGATCACCATTCTAACTGGTATGAGATGGTATCTCATTGTGGTTTTGATTTGCATTTCTCTAATGACCAGTGATGAGCATTTTTTCATATGTTTGTTTGCAGCATAAATGACTTCTTTTGAGAAGTGTCTGTTCATATCCTTTGCCCACTTTTTGATGGGGTTGTTTGGTTTTTTTCTTATAAATTTGTTTAAGTTCTTTATAGATTCTGGATATTAGCCTTTTGTCAGATGGATAGATTGTGAAAACTTTCTCCCATTCTGTAAGTTGCCTTTTCACTCTGATAGTTTCTTTCGCTGTGCAGAAGCTCTTTAGTTTAATTAGATCCCACTTGTCAGTTTTGGCGTTTGTTGCCATTGATTTTGGTGTTTTAGACGTGAAGTCTTTGCTGATGTCTATTTCCTGAATGGTATTGCCTAGGTTTTCTTCTAGGATTTTTATGGTTTTAGGTCTTACATTTAAGTCTTTAATCCATCTTGGGTTGATTTTTGTATAAGGCATAAGGAAGGCGTCCAGTTTCAGTTTTCTGCATATGGCTAGCCAGTTTTCCCAACATAATTTATTAAATAGGGAATCTTTTCCCCATTGCTTGTTTGTCAAAGATCAGATGGTTGTAGGTGTGTGTGGTCTCACTAATCTTTTGAATGGTTTTTTCTGTCTCAATTTTCTTCAGTTCAGCTCTAATTTTTGTTATTTCTCATTTTCTGCTAACTTTGTGATTTATTTGTTTTTGCTTCTCTAATTCTTTCAGTTGTGAAGTTAAGTTGTTAATTTGATATTTTAGAACTTTTGATGGGGACATTTAGTGCTATGAGTTCTCCTATTAACACTGCCTTAGCCGTGTCCCAGAAATTCTGGTATGTTGTATTTTTGTTTTCATTATTTGCAAAGAACCTCTTGATTTCTACCTTAATTTCATTATTTACCCAAATGTCATTCAGGAATATGTTGTTTAACTTTCATGTAATTACATGATTTTGAGCAATTTTCACAGTCTTTACTTCTATTTTTATTATGCTGTAGTCCAAAAGTATGTTTGGTATCATTTTGATTCTTTTACATTTGTTGAGATTGTTTTATATCCAATTATGTGGTCAATTTTAGAGTATGTGCCATGTGATGATGAGAAGAATGTATATTCTATTGTTTTGGGGTGGAGAGTTCTGTAGATATCTATCAGATCCATTTAACCCAATGTTAAGTTTAGGTCCTGAATATCTTTAATTTTCTGCCTCAATGATCTGTCCAATACTGTCAGTAGAGTGTCGCAGTCTCCCACTATTATTTTGTGGGACTGTATGTCTCTTTGTAGGTCTCCAAAAACTGCTTTGTGAATCTGGGTGCATATGAATCTGTGTTGGGTGCATGCATATTTATGATAGTTAGTTAGGTCTTGTTGAATTGAACCATCTATGATTATCTCATCTCCTTTTTTCTTTGTTGGTCTGAAATCTGTTTTGTCTGAAATTAGGATTACAATCTCACTTTTTTCTGTTTTCCATTTGCTTGGTAGATTTTCCGCCGTTCCTTCATTTTGAGCCTAGGAGTGTCATTACATACGAAATGGGTCTCTTGAAGACAGCATACAATTGGCTCTTGCTTTTTTTATCCATCTTGCTACTCTGTACCTTTTAAGTGGGGCATTTAACCCGTTTACATTCAAGGTTAGTATTGGTATGTGTGGATTTGATTCTGTGATGTGCTGTTAGCTGGTTATTACATTGGCTTGTTTGTGTGGTTGCTTTACAGTGTCACTAGTCTGTGTGTTTAAGTGTGTTTTTATATCAACTGATAAAGGTCTTTTCTTTCTGTATTTAGTGCTCCTTTCAAGATCTCTTGTAGGGAAGGTCTGGTGGTAATTAATTCCCTCAACATTTACCTGTCTGAAAAGGATCTTATTTTTCCTTCATTTAGGAAGCTTAATTTGGCTGAATATGTAATTCTTGAAGATGTTTTTATTTTTAAGAATGTTGAATATAGGCCCTCAATTTCTTCTGGCTTGTAGGGTTTCAGCTGAGAGGTAAGCTGTTATCCTGATGGAGTTCCCTTTGTATGTGACTAGTCCTTTCTCTCTAGTTGCCTGTAACATATTTTTTCATTTTGATCTTGGAAAATCTGATAATTATGTGTCTGGGGGATGATCTTGTGTAGAATCTTGCAGGAGTTCTCTGTATTTCCTGAATTTGACTCTTGGCCTCTCTATCAAGACTGAAGACATTTTCATGGATGATATTCTGAAATATGTTTTCCAAGTTGTTTGCTTTCTCCTCCTCCCTTTCAGGGATGCCAGTGATTCATAGATTTTGGCCTCTTTACATAATCCCACACTTTTTGGAAGTTTTGCTTATTCTTTTTTTCTTTATTTTTGTCTGGCTGTCTTATTTCAGAGAACCAGTCTTCAAGTTCTGAGATTCTTTCCTCAGCTTAGTTTATTCTACTGTTAATACTTGTGAATGCATTGTGAAATTCTGGTATTGTGTTATTCAGCTCTGTCAGATCTCTTAGGTTCTGTTTAATACTGACTACTTCATTCTTCAGCTCCTATATTGCTTTATTTTGATTCTTATTTTCCTTGAATTGGGTTTTCCTATCCTCCTGAATCCTGATGATATTAGTTATTATTTATATTCTGAATTCTATTTCTGTCATTCTAGCCAATTCAGCTTGGTTAAGAACTCCTGTTGGAGAATTGGCACAATTATTTGGAGGACAAATGATACTCTGCCCATCTGAGTTACCAGAGTTCTTGCATTGGTTCTTTCTCATCTCTGCATGTGGCTGTTTTTTTTTGTTTTGTTTTTTGTTTTGTTTTGTTTTTTTGTTTTTTTTTTTTTTTTAACTGCAGTGTAGATTGACTACAGTCAATACACTTATTTTCTGGATGTTTTCACTGGGCCAAGACTTTGTGCAGGATCTTTATTCAAAGCTGACTTCTGTCTGTGGTTTCAGAGGCAGGTATGTTAGTGAGGTATTATTTTTGGTGTTGAAGGTTTAGGGTGTGATTCAGCAGGTGGAACTTAGGCTTATTGGTCAGTCGGTAGACTCTTACTTGGTTGTGCAGCTCCCTTATGTTCTGTCACAGTTGCAACCACGTTCCCTGCCAAAGCTTTGAAAGTGTGGGTTCCTCTCCCCCTTGAGTGATGGCTGTAGATCATAACTTGGCATTCCTGGGCTGCCCACTGCAGCTCTGAGATGATCTCAGTGTTTGTGTCCCTTGCCCATCTTGGAGGTAGTAGAGAAAGGGATCTTAGTAGTGGCTGTGGCCAAGGGCCATTTGCTTGTCTCCTGGGGGCTCTACCCCAGAGAGATGCAGGTCAGCAATCACTCAGTGCAATCAGCCTAGGATGGAGGGTCTGTTCTGCGGGCCCAAGCCAGGGGTTTCCTGTCTTGTGATGAGCAGTAGGGGGCAGCGGGAACCCTTGGGAGAGAGACTGGACACTTCTCCTTGGGTTGACTGCAGCTTGTTGGAGATATGGATAAGGCACTTGGGGTCTTTGGTCCTTCATTAGTACAAGGGTGGCAAGGGCAATTCCACTGCCAAGGCAGTGGCAGAGAGGCTTTCAGTTGTCCCTGGAGGCTGTCTAGGGAGTTGCTGAGTTGCTACTGGCTCAATAACTCTGGTGAGGGGTGGATGGAGGCCCAGGCCTGGAGGACCTGCTTGTGAAGAGATACAGGAACGAGCCCCCATGTAACAATCTGGCCACTTTTCCATAGAGCTGCTGTAGTATGCTTGGGGCCCATTCCATTCCCTGTCACCACAGAGGCAAGTTAATGCTTTCTTTGTAATTAGACTATATCTGATATCTGTATAATATCTTCAGTTCTTCTTTACCAGGGGTCTTACTCTGTTCTGAAACATGGCATCTCAGGCAGCTCCAGCACCACTGGACACAGGAAACTCCTAGGTCTCTGACTCTAGCTCTCCTCAACCCCTTCTCTCATGTGCATTTGAAAAGATGGTCTGTTGTCTGTTACTAGGATTCAGAAGTATTCATTATATTGTTTAGATTTACAGTCTTATAAATGTTTGTACAATTGATCTGTCTTTGATTGAAGAGCTGTATTAAAGTCTTTATTTTTTTTTAGGTGAGTTAAGCCTATTTATGTAGTTTGATTTGAGCAGTATTGTTGGCTTTACTTCTAACATATTATTTTATGTTGTACTTTTATTTTTGCTATATATACAAAGACTATATTTAAGTTAAATGCTGTATTTATGTTGTCCATTTTAGATATTTTTCCATTTAAAAATTATTTATTTAATGGTTACTATACCAGATTCAAGACAGTGAAAAAAAATTTTACCCTTATATTGAGAAATAAAGTCTATAAAGGCCAATTCTCCACCTTAAATCTTGTCTGGCTTTAGTAACTACTTGATCAATAGAATGCAGCAGAAATGGTGTTGTAAGACATCAATATTAGGTCATAAGATGCCTAGTAGCTGTCACACAGATCCCTTAAAATATTTTCCCTGAGCGCCTGAGCTGCCATATAAGAAGTTTGATTACTTGAGGCCACCAAACTAAAGAAACCATGGCAGTCTTAGCTGAACCCAGTCTTTGAATGAACCCTGCCAAAGTGTCACACATGTGAGCAAAGCCAACTTGAATGTTTCAGAGTAGAAGAGTTCTTAGTTCCAAGTCATTAAAAAAAAAATCTATGTCCAATCATTAGCTGACCACTAAGTTAACAGAATAGAGACTTCAGTGACTACACATAAAAGGAATACAGACCTTACAGAATTTGTTCAGAAAGTTACTTAGCAAACCACAACTATAAGCAGCAACAACAACCAACCCTGGGGAAGGCAGAGTCTGAATTCCAGAATTCAGATTATTGTCTTTGAAATGTCTGGTTTATTAATCTGTTCTTGTATTACTCTAAATAAATACCTGAGACTGGGTAATTCATGAAAAAGAAAAAGAAGAGAAAAAAAGAAAATTTGCTCATGGTTCTGCAGGCTGTACAAGAAATATAGTGACTTCTGCTTCTGGGGAGGCCTCAGGAAACTTATAATCCTGGGGTAACGTGAAGGCAGACCCAGCATTTCACATGGCCAGAGCAGGAGGAAGAGAGAGTAGGGGGAGGTGCTAAATACTTTTAAACAACCAGATTTCATGAGAACTCACTCACTGTCACAAGAACAGCACCAAAGGGGATGGTGTTAAGCCATTCCTGAGAAACTGCTCCCATGATCCAATCACATCCCACCAGGTCCCACCTGCAACATTGGGGATTACAGTTCAACATGAGATTTGGCTGGGTACACAGAACCAAACCATATCATCTCGTTATAAACAAAAAATTACAAGACATACAAAACAAGATACAAAAGAGAGAAAGTATGGCCCATTCATGCAAGGAAAATAAGCAATCAATATATATTATCCCTGAAGTGCAGACATTGGTTTTCTAGGAAAGGACTTAGAATTTGCTATTTTAAAAAAAGTTGAAGAACTAAAGGAATTTATGTCTGCAGAACTAAAGGAAAGTCTAAGAACAAAAATAAAGAATATGAGTAAAGAGAAACATTACAAAAATAGAAATTCAGCAGTCCATTAAAAAAATAGAAATTTAGGATGATGTAAGACATCATTGCCGGACATGGTGCCTCACGTCTGTAATCCCAGCACTTTGGGAGGCCCAGGTGGGCAGATCATGAGGTCAGGAGATCGAGACCAACCTGGATAACATGGTGAAACCCCGCCTCTACTAAATATAGAAAAAATTAGCCGGGCATGGTGGCAAGCACCTGTAGTCCCAGCTACTTGGGAAGCTGAGGCAGGATAATCGCTTGAACCCGGGAGATGGAGGTTGCAGTGAACTGAGATCCCACCACTGCACTAGAGCCTGGATGACAGAGCAAGACTCCATCTCAAAAAAAAAAAAAAAAAAAAAAAAAAAAAAAAGACATCATCAAGCATACAAGCATAGGCTGGTATATGGTAATTATAGAAGTGCAAAAGAGAGAGAATGAGGAAGAAAGAAAATTGAAGAAATAATGGCTAAAAAATTCCCAAAGTTGATGAAAAACACTAAGTAACATATCAAAAATCTCCACAAATTAGAAACATAATAATAAACTCAAAGAGATTCACCCTGGACACATCATAATCAAACTATTCAGAGAGAAACTTGAAAAAACAAGAGAAAAGCAATTAATTTACTTATCTCACATGAGAAGTAATTCACACACAATCTTCAGTAAGACTAACAGTAGATTTCTCCTCAGAAATAATGGAATCCAAGACTACAGGGAGGCAGAGCAAGATGGCCGAAGAGAAATTTCCATCAATCATCCCCTGCATGGGAACACCAAATTGAACCACTATTCACACACAAAAAAACCACTTTCATAAAAACCAAAACTCAGGTGAGCAATCACAGTACCTGTTTTTAACATCATAGTAAGAAAAGAGGCACTGAAGGGGGTAGAAAACATAGTCTTGAATCACCTACAGCACACCCCTCTCTCATTCCCTGGCAGCAGCTGTGTGGCACACAGAGAGAATGTATGTGCTTGCGGGAGGGAGAGCAAAGTGATTGTGGGACTTTGCATTAGAACTCAGTGCTGCCTTTTCACAGCAGAAAGCAACACAGGGCAGAACTCAGTGGCACCCACGAAGGGATCATTTAGACAAACCATAGCCAGAGGCAGATTGTCTATCCCAGCAGTTGAAATCTGAGTACTCACAAGCCCCTCTACTGTGGGATAAGGTTCTCTGGGGTCCTAACTAAACTTGAAAGGAAATCTAGGCCACAAGGTCTGCAATTCCTGGGCAAGTCCTGGTGCTGTGCTGGGATTAAAGCCATTGGACTTGGGGTGCACAAGACCTAGTAAGACACCGGCTAGGGTGACCAAGGGCTTGTGTCACCCCTCCCCAATCCTAGACAGCTCAGCTCACATCTCTGGGAGAAACTCCTTTCTTCTGCTTGAGGTGAAGAGAAAAGAGAGTAAAGAGGACTTTGTCTTGCAGTGTGAATACCAGCTCAAGCACAGTAGAGCAGGGCACCTGGCAGAGTTGGGAGGCCACTATTCCAGGCCCTAACTTCCAGAGGACATTTCCAGACACACTTTGGGTCAGAAGGGACCCACTGCCTTGAAGTTAAGAACCCTGTCCTGGAAGGATTCATCATCTGCTAGCTCAAGTACCCTTGGGCCCTAAATAATCAACAATGGTAGACAGGCAGTACTCACCTTGATGAGTACCGGGTCTCACCTTTAGTCAGAGTCAGCACCATGCTGGCTTTAGTTGTGATCTAGCATATTCCCAGCTGTGATGTTTAGGGTGACAGGCTTCTTATGCTTGAGGAAAGGAGAGAAAAGATTGAAGGAGACTTTGCCTTGCAGCATAATATCAGCTAAGCCGCAGTGAAGTAAAGCACCAAGTGGGATCCCGCAGTCCTGGATTCTATGCCTTGGCTCCTGGACAGTATTTCTGAACCTGCCCTGGGCCAGAGGGGAGACCAATTCCCTGAAGGGAGAGACACAGGCCTGGCTGCATTCATCACAAGCCAACTAAAGAGCCTCTGGGCTGTGAGTGAACATCAGCAGTAGCCAGGCAGTGCTCACCATAGGCCTGTGGTAGTGGTGGCCATGCAGAGAGACTTCTCTGCTTGAGAAAAAGGGAGGAAAGAATGGGAAGAACTTGGTCTTGCAGCTTGGGTGCCAGCCCAGTAATAGTAGAATAGAGTACTAGCTAGATTCCTAAGGTTCCTGACTCCAGGTCCTAGCTCCTGAAGAGCATCTATGGATCTACCTGGGGCCAGGGAAACTTATGTCTTGAAGGGAAAGACACAAGCCTGGCTGGATTTGCCATCTGCTTACTGTAGAGCCCATGGACATTAAATGAACATAAATGGTAGCCATGCAGTGGTCACTGTAAGTTTTGGATGAGCCCCAGTGCTGTGCTGCCTTTGGGTCTAACCTGGCATGGTCCAAGTGGTGGTGGCCACAGGGGTGTTTGTATCACCCCACAACCAAGTCCATGAAGCTCATTATGGAGAGAGAGATTTTGTTTGGGAGAAAGTAAGAGAAGAGAACAAGAGTCTCTGCCTAGTAATTGAGGGATTTCTACTGGATCTTACCCAAGACCACCAAGGTGGTACCTATATGAAATTGCAAGAGCCATCGTGTTAATGGGCTTGGGGCATCCCTTAATGCAGATATGGCTGTAGTAAACAAAGACTTAGATCACAACACCCAAATCCTTTTGAATACTTGGAAAGCTTTCTCAAGAAGGATGGGTACAAACAAGCCCAGAATGCAAAGACTATAGTAACTAACTCTTCAATGCCCAGACACCAATGAACATGCACAAACATCAAAACCATCTGGAAAAACATGACCTCACCAAATGAGCTAAATAAAGCACTAGTGAATAATTTCAGAGAAACAGATATGTGACCTCAGACAGAGAATTCAGAATAGCCGTTTTGAGGAAACTCAATGAAATTCAAGATAACAGAGAGAAGAAATTCAGAATCCTATCAGATAACTTTAACAAAGAGATTGAAATAATTTAAAAGAATCAAGCAGAAATTCTGGAGCTGAAAAATGCAATTGACATATAGAAGAATATGTCAGAATCTCTTAACAGCAGAATTGATCAAGAAAAGGAAATGATTCATGAGCTTAAAGACAGGCTATTTGAAAATACACAATTGGAGGAGACAAAAGAAGAAAGAATAAGAAAAATGAAGGATGCCTACAAGATCTAGAAAATAGCCTGAAAAGGGCAAATCTAAGAATTGTTGACCTTAAAAAGAAGGTAGAGGGAGAAATCAGAGTAGAAAGATTTTTTGAAAGAATAATAAAAGAGAACTTCTCGAATGTAAAAAACGGTATCAATATTTAAGTACAAGATTATAAAACATCAAGCAGATTTAACCCAAATAAGGCTACCCAAAGACATTGAATAATCAAACTCCCAAAAGTCAAAGGTAAAGAAACGATCCTAAAAGCAGCAAGAGAAATCAAACAAATGATATACAAAGGAGCTCCAATATGTCTAGCAGCCAACTTCTCAGTGGAAAACTTACAGGCTAGTAGAGAGTGGCATGACATATTTCAAGTGCTGAAGGAAAAATATTTTATTCCAGAATAGTGTATCTGGCAAAAATATCCTTCAAACATGAAGGAGAAATAAAAACAAACAAAAGGTCTGGGCACGGCGACTCATGCCTGTAATCCCAGCACTTTGGGGGGCCAAGGTGGACGGATCACGAGGTCAGGAGATCAAGATCATCCTGTCCAACATGGTGAAACCCCATCTCTACTAAAAATACAAAAATTAGCTGGGTGTGGTGGCGTGTGCCTGTAATCCCAGCTACTTAGGAGGCTGAGGCATGAGAATCGCTTGAACCCAGCAGGTGTTGCAGTGAGCCGAGATTGTGCCACTGCACTCCAGCCTGGCGACAGAGTGAGACTCTATCTCAAACAAACAAACAAACAAACAAAAAACAAACAAAAGCTGAGAGATTTCATCAACACCAGACCCATTCTACAAAAAAAGCAAAAGGGAGTTCTTCAATCTGAAAGAAAAGGACATTAATGAGCAACAAGAAATCATCTGAAGGTACAAAACTCACTAAATATATAGAAAAATAGAATATAAAACATAACTGTGATGTGTAAGATACTCATATCTTGAGTAGTAAGACTAAAAGATGGACCAATAAAAAATAATAACTATAACAACTTTAAGGAATAGTACAATAAAATATAATTAGAAACAACAGTGGAATGAATTTAAAGAATTGTATTAGTTTTCTCCTTGGTTTTCTTATGCATTCATTATTAATTGGTCATCAGTTTAAAATTTGGGATTGGAGGGGCCAAGATGATCAATCAACTAGAAGCAGCTGCAGTCTGTGGCACTCACAGACAGGAATGAAAACACAAGTGAATTCAGGATCTTCAACTGAAATATCCAGGTTCTCATATTAGAACTGACTAGCAAACAACTCAAAGAAAACCAGGGTGGGATGATGGCACACCCAGGAGTGACACAGAGCCAAAGAAACACCCGCCCCCAGCCAAGGGAAACAGTGAATGATTGTGCAACCTGGCCCAGGAAACCACACTTCTCCACAGATCTTTGCAACCCACTGATCAGGAGATCCCCTTGAGCCCACACCACTAGGGCCTTGGGTCTACTACACAGGGCTCTGTGAAGTCTTGGCAGAGCAGCCACTCAGGCACACACAGAGACCCAGTTTTACATACTCCGTCCCCAGGATCTCCAGCAAGGTGGAAGATTTGTCCATACCTATTGCTAGGAAGGAGACTGAATCCAGGGAGCCAAGCAGCACCTCATTTGGGCCCCATTTCCACAGCACCTCACAAGATGAGAACCACTGGCTTGCAATTCCAGCTAGCCAATGGCAATAGGCTGAAGCCTGCCTGAGAGGGGACTGAGTTTCCAGAGAAAGGGGTGGTCACCATCTCTGAAGTTTGGTAGACTCAGCCATTCCAGCCTGCCAGTGTCAGAGAACCCAAACAACCTGGACGAGGAAATGTCCCCCAAAACGCAGCACAGTTGCCTTGTCAGATTGTGGTCAGACAGCTTCCTTAAGGGGGAACCCAATCCATTCCTCCTCACTGGGGAGGACTTCTCTGTGGGGGCTTCAGTCAATATAGCCATGGATAGAGCTCTGATCTCTCCCTGTGACAGAGCTCCCAGTGGGGAGGCGCAGCTGCCATCTCTGTGGTTCAATAGATGCAGCCATTCCAGGCTTTGGAGAACCCAAATGGTCTAAACAAGGAAGGGTCCCCCCAACAACACAGGACACCTGCTCTACAAAGAAGTAGACAGACTGCTTCTTTAAGCAGGTTCCCTGATCCCATTTCTTGTGACTCAGTTAGAACTCCTAACAGGGGTCTCCTGCCACCTCTTACAGGCATGCTCGGGCTGGCAACAGGTCAGTACCCGCCTGGAACAAAGCTTCCAGATGAACGATCAGGCGGCGCTCTTTGCTGTTTCCCAGGCTTCACTGGTGACATCTCCAGGTATGGGAAAAACCAAGGCAACTAGGGTCTGAAGCGGACCCCAGAAAACCAAAGTAGTCCTTTGGAAGAGTGACCTTTTAAAACAAATAAACAAACAAACAGAAAACAAAAACAACATCAACAAAAAAATACTTCACAAAATCTTATTCAAAGGTCAGCAACCTCAAAAACTGAAGGTAGGTAAGCCCACAAAGATGAGAAAGAATCAATGGAAAAATGCTGAAAACTCAGAAATCAAGAGTGCCTCTTCTCCTCCAAATGACCAAAATGCCTCTCCAGCAAGGGCATAGAACTGAGCAGAGGCTGAGGTGGCTTAATTGACAGAAGTAGACTTCAAAAGATGGGTAATAATGAGCTGAGGTAAAGGATCATGTCGTAACCCAATGCAAAGCTAAGAATCATGATAAAGCAATACAGGAGCTGATGACGAGAACAGCC
Organism: Rhinopithecus bieti; assembly: GCF_001698545.2. Classification (NCBI taxonomy): domain Eukaryota; kingdom Metazoa; phylum Chordata; class Mammalia; order Primates; family Cercopithecidae; genus Rhinopithecus; species Rhinopithecus bieti. The sequence goes on along the minus strand of NW_016815776.1, from coordinate 369,464 downwards.
AGTTTAGAAGGAAACATAACTGACCTGATGGTGCTGAAAAATACATGAGAACTTCATAGTGCAATTACAAGTAACAACAGTTTACAAGCCAGATTAGACCAAGCAGAGGAAAGAATATCAGAGCTTTGAAGACTATCTTTCTGAAATAAGACAAGCAGACAAGAATGGAGAAAAAAATAAAAAGGAATGAACAAAATCTCTGAGAAATATGGGATTATGTAAAGGGACCAAACCTACAACTGATTGGAGTACCTGAAAGAGACAGGGAGAATGGAACAAAGTTGGAAACATACTTTAGGATATCATCTAGGATAACTTCCCCAACATAGCAAGACAGGTCAACATTCAAATTGAGGAACTGCAGAGAACCCCAGTAAGATACCTCAAGAGAAGATCAACCCCAAAACACATAATTATCAGATCCTCCAAGGTGGAAATGAGAGAAAAATAATGTTAAGGGCAGCCAGAGAGAAAGGCCAGATCACCTACAAAGGGAAGCCCATCAGACTAACAGCAGACTTCTCAGCAGAAACCCTACAAGCCAGAAGAGATTGAGGACCAATATTCAACATTCTTAAAGATAAGAATTTCCAACCCAGAATTTCATATCCAGTCACACCTAAGCTTCATAAATGAAGGAGAAATAAGATCCTATTCAGACATGCAAATGCTGAGAGAATTCATCACCACCAGGCCAGGCTTATAAGAGCTCCTGAAAGAAACACTAAATAAGAAAGGAAAAACTGTTACCACCCACTACAAAAACAGACTTAAGTACACAGACCAGTGACACTATGAAGCAACCAAATAAACAAGTCTGCAAAATAACTGGCCATCATCAAAATGATGGATCAAATTCACACATCACAATACTAATCTTAAATGTAAATGGGCTAAATGCCCCAATTTAAAGACACAGAATGGCAAGCTGGATAAAGAGCCAAGAGCCATCAGTATGCTGTCTTTAAGAGACCCATCTAACTTACAAAGATGCACATAGGTTCAAAATAAAGGGATGAAGGAAAATTTACCAAGAAAATGGAAAATGGAAAAAAGCATGATGTGTAATCCTAGTTTCTGACAAAACAGAATTTAGACCAATAAAGGTCAAAAAAAGACAAAGAAGGGCATTACATAATGGTAAAGGGCTCAATTCAACAAGAAGAGCTACCTTAAATATATATATGCACCCAATACAGGAGCTCCCACCTTCATAAAGCAAGTTCTTAGAGACCTTCACAGAGACTTAGAGTCCCACACAACAAAATAATACTGGAAGAGTTTAACACTACACTGACAATATTAGATAGATCATTGAGATAAAAAATTAAGATACTCAAGACCTGAACTCAGCTCTGGCTCAAGTGGACTTGATAGATATCTACAGGACTTTCCACCCAAAACAACAGAATATACATTCTTCTCATTGCTACATGGCGCTTACTCCAAATTCATCACATAATTGGAAATAAAACACTCCTCACCAAATGCAAAAGTACTGAAATTATAACAAACAGTCTCTCAGACCACAGCACAAATTAGAACTCAAGATTAAGAATTTACTCAATGCTGGCCGGGCGCGGTGGCTCAAGCCTGTAATCCCAGCACTTTGGGAGGCCGAGACGGGCGGATCACGAGGTCAGGAGATCGAGACCATCCTGGTTAACACGGTGAAACCCCGTCTCTACTAAAAAATACAAAAAACTAGCCGGGCGAAGTGGTGGGCGCCTGTAGTCCCAGCTACTCGGGAGGCTGAGGCGGGAGAATGGCGTAAACCCAGGAGGCGGAGCTTGCAGTGAGCTGAGATCCGGCCACTGTACTCCAGCCCGGGCGACAGAGGGAGACTCCGCCCCAAAAAAAAAAAAAAAAGAATTTACTCAATGCAACTACATGGAAATTGCCTGCTCCTGAATGACTCCTGGGTAGATAATGAAATTAAGCCAGAAATCAAGAAGTTCTTTAAAACTACTACTAACAAAGAGACAATATACCAGAATCTCTGGGACACAGTTAAAGCAGTGTTAAGTGGGACATTTATAGCATTAATGCCCATATCAAAAAGCTAGAAAGATCTCAAATTGACATCCTAACATCACAACTAAAAGAACTAGGGAACCAAAAGCAAACGAACCCCAAAGCTAGCAGGACACAAGAAATAACCAAGATCAGAGCTGAACTAAACTGAAGGAGATAAAGACAAAAAAATACTGTCAAGAAAAATTAATGAATAAATCCAGGAGCCAGTGTTTTGAAAAAAATAATAAAATAGATAGATGGCTAGCTAGACTAATAAAGAGGAAAAGGGGAAAAAAAGCAGTTCCAAGATGGCCGAATAGGAACAGCTCCAGCCTCCAGCTCCCAGTGTGAATGACACAGAAGACGGGTGATTTCTGCATTTCCAACTGAGGTACTGGGTTCATCTCACCTGGGCGTGTCGGACAGTGTGTGCAGGACAGTGGGTGCAGGACAGTGGGTCCAGCCCACTGTGTGAGAGCTAAAGCAGGGCGAGGCATCGCCTCACCTGGGAAGTGCAAGGGGAAGGGAATTCCCTTTCCTAGCAAAGGGAAACCATGACACACAACACCTGGAAAATCGGGTCACTCCCACTCTAATACTGTGCTTTACCAAGGGTCTTAGCAAACAGCACACCAGGAAATTATATCCCACGCCTGGCTTGGAGGGTCCCACTCACATGGAGCCTCCTCATTGCTAGCACAGCAGTCTGAGATCTAACTACAAGGTGGCAGCAAGGCTGGGGGAGGGGCGCCTGCCATTGCTGAGCCTTAAGTAGGTAAACAAAGCAGCCTGGAAGCTTGAACTGGGTGGAACCCACCACAGCCCAAGAAGACCTGCCTGACTCTATAGACTCCACCTCTGGGGACAGGGCATAGCCAAACAAAAGGCAGCAGAAACCTCTGCAGATTTATATGTCCCTGTCTGACAGCTTTGAAGAGAGTAGTGGTTCTCCCAGCACTGTGTCTGAGATCTGAGAACGGACAGACTGTCAGCTCAAGTGGGTCCCTGACCCCCGAGTAGCCTAACTGGGAGACACCCCCCACTAGGGGCAAACTGACACCTCACACGGCCGGGGACCCCTCTGAGATGAAGCTTCCAGAGGAACGATCAGGCAGCAACATTTGCTGTTCAGCAATATTCACTCTTCTGCAGCCTCCGCTGCTGATACCCAGGCAAACAGAGTCTGGAGTGGACCTCCAGCAAACTCCAACAGACCTGCAGCTGAGAGTCCTGACTGTTAGAAGGAAAACTAACAAAGAGAAAGGACATCCACACCAAAACCCTATCTGTACGTCACCATCAAAGACCAAAGGTAAATAAAACCACAAAGATAGGGAAAAAGCAGTGCAGAAAAGCTGAAAATTCTAAAAATCAGAGCACCTCTCCTCCTCCAAAGGAACACAGCTCCTCACCACAATGGAACAAAGCTGGATGGAGAATGACTATGACGAGCTGAGAGAAGAAGGCTTCAGACAATCAAACTTCTCTGAGCTAAAGGAGGAAGTTCGAACCCATTGCAAAGAAGCTAAAAACCTTGAAAAAAGATTTGACGAAAGGCTAACTAGAATAACCAATGTAGAGAAGTCCTTAAATGACGTGATAAGAGCTGAAAACCATGACACGAGAACTATGTGACAAATGCACAAGCTTCAGTAACCGACTCGATCAACTGGAAGAAAGGGTATCAATGATTGAAGATCAAATGAATGAAATGAAGTGAGAAGAGAAGTTTAGAGAAAAAAGAGTAAAAAGAAATGAACAAAGCTTCCAAGAAATATGGGACTATGTGAAAAGACCAAATCTACGTCTCATTGCTGTACCTGAAAGTGACAGGGAGAATTTAGCCAAATTAGAAAACACTGCAGGATATTATCTAGGAGAACTTCCCCAACCTAGCAAGGCAGGCAATCATTCAAATTCAGGAAATACAGAGAACGCCTCAAAGATATTCCTCGAGAAGAGCAACTCCAAGACACATAATTGTCAGATTCACCAAAGTTGAAATGAAGGAAAAAATGTTAAGGGCAGCCAGAAAGAAAGGTCGGGTTACACACAAAGGGAAGCCCATTAGACTAACGTGGATCTCCTGGCAGAAACTCTCCAAGCCAGAAGAGAGTGGGGGCCAATATTCAACATTCTTAAAGAAAAGAATTTTCAAC
>NW_016815776.1:313288-363087 GCF_001698545.2 Rhinopithecus bieti | reverse complement strand
ATCATTAAAAAATCAGGAAACAACAGATGCTGGAGAGGATGTGGAGAAATAGGAACACTTTTACACTGCTGGTGGGACTGTAAACTAGTTCAACCATTGCGGAAGACAGTGTGGAGATTCCTCAAGTATCTAGAACTAGAAATATCATTTGACCCAGTCATCCCATTACTGGGTATATACCCAAAGGATTATAAATCATGCTGCTATAAAGACACATGCACATGTATGTTTATTGAGGCACTATTCACAATAGCAAAGACTTGGAACCAACCCAAATGTCCATCAATGACAGACTGGATTAAGAAAATGTGGCACATATACACCATGGAATACTACACAGCCATGAAAAAGGATGAGTTCATGTCCTTTGTAGGGGCATGGATGCAGCTGGAAACCATCATTGTCAGCAAACGATTGCTAGAACAGAAAACCAAACACTGCATGCTCTCACTCATAGGTAGGAACTGAACAATAAGAACACTTGGACACAGGAAGGGGAACATCACACACCAGGGCCTGTTGTGGGATGGGGGGAAGGGGGAGGGATAGCATTAGGAGATACACCTAATGTAAATGACGAGTTAATGGGTACAGCACACCAACATGGCACATGTATACATATGTAACAAACCTGCATGTTGTGCACATGTACCCTAGAACATAAAGTATAAAAAAAAAAAGAGGAAAAGAGAGAAGAACCAAATAAACACGATCAGAAATGACAAGGTGGATATCACCACTGATGCCACAGGAATATGAACTACCATCAGAGAATATTATAAACACCTCTATGCATATGAACTAGAAAATCTAGAAGAAATGGGTACGTTTCTGGACACATACATCCTCCCAAAACTGAACTGGAAAGAAACTGAATCCCTGAATAGACCAATAATGAGTTCTGTATTTAGAGAGTAATAAATAGCTTACCAATCAATAAATGCCTAGGACCAGAGAAATACACAACTACATTCTACCAGAGGTACAAAGAAGAGCTGGAGCCATTTCTACTGAAACTATTCCAAAAAAATTGAAGAAAAGGGACTCTTCCTTAACTCATTCTATGAGACTAGCATTATCCTGAGACTGATATCTGGCAGAGACACAACAAAAAAAGGAAACTTCAAGCCAATATCCTTGATAAACATCAATGCAAAAATTATCAACAAAATATTGACAAACCAAATCCAGCAGCTTAGCCAAAAAGCTTAGCCACCACAACCAAGTTGCCTTCATCCCTGTGATGCAAGGATGGTTCAGCATATGCATATTAATAAATATGGTTCTTTACAAAAACAAAACCAAAGACAAAACATGATTATCTCAATAGATATAGAATAGGCCTTTGATAAAATTCAACATCCCTTCACATTAAAAACTCTCAAACTAGGTATTGAAGAAACATACTTCAAAATAGTAACAGCCATCTATGACAAACCCATAGCCAATATCAAACTGAATGGGCAAAAGTTGGATGCATTCCACTTGAAAACCAGCACAAGACAAGGATGCCCACTTTCACCACTCCTATTCAACATAGTATTAGAAATTCTGGCCAGGCAAATCAGGCATGAGAAAGAAAGGGTATTCAAATAGGAAGGAAAGAAGTCAGATTATCTTTGTTTTTTGAAGATGGCCTAATCCCTGATCTAGAAAACCCCCCACTGTCTCAGCTCCTCAGCCCAAATGCTCTTTAAACTGATAAGCAACTTCAGCAAAGTCTCAGGATACAAAATCAATGTGCAAAAATTGCTAGTATTCCTATGCACCAAAAACAGGCAAAGAGCCAAATCATGAATGAACTCCCCTTCACAACTGCCACAAAAAACTAAAATACCTAGAAATACAGCTAACAATGGATGTGAAGGACCTCTTTAAAGGGATCTACAAACCACTGCTCAAGGAAATCAGAGGACACAAATAAATGGACAAACATTCCATGCTCATGGATAGGAAGAATCAGTATCATGAAGATTGCAATACTGTCTAAAGCAATTTATATGTTCAATGCTATTTCCACTAAACTACCATTGACATTCTTCACAGAATTAGAAAAAAACTATTTTAAACTTCATATGAAACTGAAAAAAGAGCACAAATAGCCAAGGCAATCCTAAGCAAAAAGAACAAAGCTAGAAGTATCATGCTACCTGACTTCAAACTATACTACAAGGCTACAGTAACCAAAACAGCATGGTGCTGGTACAACAACAGACACATAGACCAATGGAACAGAATAGAGGACTCAGAAATAAGACCACACACCTACAACCATCTGATCTTTGACAAACCTGACAAAAACAAGCAATGAGGAAAGGAGTCTCTATTCAAGAAATGGTGCTGAGAGAACTGGCTAACTATATGCAGAAAATTGAAACTGAACCCCTTTCTTACACCATACACAAAAATTAACTCAACATGAATTAAAGACTTAAATGTAAAACCCAAAACTATAAAAACTCCAGAAGAAAATCTACACAATACAATTTAGGACATAGGCAATACCATTTAGGACACAGGCATGGGCAAATATTTCATGAGGAAAATGCCAAAAAACAATTGCAATAAAAGCAAAAACTGGCAAATGGAATCTAATTAAACTAAAGAGCTTCTGCACAGCAAAAGAAACTATCATCAGAGTGAACAAACAACCTATAGAATGGGAGAAAAATTTTTTAATCTATCCATTTGACAAAGGCCTAATATCCAGAGTCTACAAGGACCTTAAATTGACAAGAAAAAAAACAAGCAACCCCATTAAAAAGTGGGCAACAGACATGAACATACACCTCTCAAAAGAAGACATACATGTGGCCAAAAATCATACAAAAAAAAAAGCTCAATATCACTGATCATTAGAGAAATGCAAATCAAAACCACAATGAGATACCATCTTATGCAATTCAGAATGGCTATTAAAAAGTCAAAACACAACAGATGCTGATGAGGTTGCAGAGAAAAGGGAATGCTTTTGCACTGTTTGTGTGAGTGGAAATTAGTTCAACCATTGTAGAAGAGTGTGGGGATTTCCCAAGGACCTATAACCAGAAATACCATTTGACCTAGCAATTTTATTACTGGGTATATATCCAAAGGAATATAAATCATTCTGTAATAAAGATATATGCATCCATATGTTCTTTGCAGCACTATTCACAACAGCAGAGACATGGAATTAACCTAAATACTCACCAATGACAGACTGGATATAGAAAATGTGATACATACACACCATGGAATACTATGCAGTCATAAAAAGAATGAGATCATGTCCTCTGTAGGGACATGGATGGAGCTGGAAGACATTATCCTCAGCAAACTAACTCAGGAACAGAAAACCAAATACTGCATGTTCTCACCTATAAGTGGGAGATGAATGATGAAAATACATGGACACAAGGGGTAACAACACAAAGTGGGTCCTGTCAGAGATGGAGATCCTCAGGAAGAATAGCTAATGGATGCTGGGCTTAATACCTAGGTGATGGGATGATCTGTGTATCAGACCACCATGGTACATGTTTACCTATGTAACGAACCTGCACATACTGCAAATGTATCCCTGAACTTAAAAGTTGAGGGGAAACAATTGGGTTATAAGGTATTATTTGGAAGCATCATAGTAACTTATGGTCAAAAGACATACAACAGATACAGGGAAAATGAAAAGCAAGAAATTAAAACAGGCCATCAGAGAAAATCACCTTCACTAAAAAGAAGACAAGAAGAAAGGAAAGAAGGAAGAAGAGACCACAAAACATCCAGAAAACAAATAACAAAGTGGCAGAAGTAAGTTCCTACTTACCAATAAGAGCATTGAAGGTAAATGGACTAAACTCTCCAATCAAAAGACAAAGTACCTGAATGGATTCTTTTAAAAGCAAGACCTAACAATCTGTTGCCTACAAGAAACACATTTTACCCATAAAGACACACACAGAGTAAAATCTAAAGGGATGGAAAAAGATATTTCATGCCAATTGAAACCAAAACAGAACAGAAACAGCTATACTTATATCAGAGAAAATAGATTTCAGGACAAAACTGTAAAAGTGACAAAGAAGGTTATAATATAATGATAAAGAGATCAATTTAGCAAGATGACATAACAATTATAACTATATATGAATCCAACACTAAAGCACCCAGACATATAAAGCAAATATTATTTGAGCTAAAGAGAGAGATAGACCCCAGTACAATAGTAGCTGAAGATTTCAACACCCCACTTTCAGCATTGGACAGATCATCAAGACAGAAAATCAACAAAGAAACATCAGACTTAATTTGCATTATAGGCCAAAGAGACCTAATAGATGTTACAGAACGTTTCATCCATTACCACAGAATACACATACTTTTCCTCAGAACATGAGTCATTCTCAAGGATAGACCATATGTTAAGCCACAAAACATGTCTTTAAAAATTCAAAAACAAAAAAAGAAATTATATCAAATACCTTCTTTAACCACAATGGAATGAAACTAAAAATCAATAACAAGGAATTTTGGAAGCTATATACTGCATGGAAATTAAACAATATGCTCCTGGATGACCAGTGGTTAATGAAGAAATTGAAAATAAAATTTAAAAACTTCTTGAAACAAATGAAAATGGAAGCACAACATAGCAAAACCTATGAGATACAGTAAAAGCAGTACTAAGAGAACAGTTTATAGCAATAAGTGCCTATATCAAAAAAGTAGAAAAAACTCCAAAAAACAACTATAAATCATAACAAAGACTAAAAAAGTAAGCAAACCTAACTTAAAATTAGTAGGAAAAAAAAGAAATAAATATCAGGGCAAAAATAAATGAAATTGGAATCTTTAGAAAATACAACAGATCAAAGAAACAAAAAATTGTTTTTTTAAAAGATAAACAAAATTGACAAACTGTTATCCAGACTAATATAAAAGACTCAATCAAATAAAATCAGAGATGAAAAGGAGACATTACAACCAATACTGCAAAATTCAAAGGCTCATTAGAGATTACTACGAGCAGCCTCTAATGCTCATAATATATTACAATTATTATAGTGCAATATATTGGAAAACCTAGAATAAATGGCTAAATTCCTAGACACATACAACCTACCAAGGTTGAACCAGGAAGAAATTCAAAACATGAACAGACCAATAACAAGTAATGAGATCAAAGCCATAATAAAATGTTTCCCAGCAAAGAAAAGCTCAGGAACTGATGGCTTCACTGTTGAATTTTGCTAACGTTTAAAAAAGAACCAATACCAATCCTACTCATACGATTCTGAAAAATAGAGAGAATACTTCCAAACTCATTCTACAAAACCAGTATTATCCTGATACCAAAATCAAAATAAGACACACCAAAAAGAGAAAACTACAGGCCAATATCCCTAATGAACTTTGATGCAAACATCTTCAACAAAATACCAGCAAACCAAAAAACAACACATTAAAAGTTAATTCAACATGACCAACTAGAATTTATCCCAGAGATGCAAGGACGGTTCAACATAGACAAGTCAATCAATGTGATACATCACATCAACAGAATGAAGCACAAAGACCATATGAGCACTTGATAAAATTCAACATCCTCTTCTCATGATAAAAATCCTTTAAAAAACTGGGTATAGAAGGAATATACCTTAGCACAATAAAAGTCATATACAACAGACCTATAACTAGTATCATACTGAATGAGGAAAAACCGAAAGACTTTCTTCTAAGATCTAGAGCAAGACAAGGATGCCCACCTTCACCTCTGCTATTCAACACAGACTAAAAGTCTTAGCTGGAACAATCAGACAAGAGAAAGAAAAAAAGAGCATCCAAATTAAAAAGGAAGAAGTAAAATTATCCTTGTTTTTAGATGATATAATCTTATATTTGAAAAAACCTAAAGACTCCACAAGAAAACTGTTAGATCTTATAAACAAATTTAGTAAAATTTTAGGATACAAAATCAATACATAAAAATCTGCAGCATTTCTATATGCCAACAGTGAACAATCTGAAAAAGAAATCAAGAAAGTAATTCCATTTACAATAGCTATAAACGAAATTAAATACCTAGGAAGTAACTTAGCCAAAGAAGTAGAAGATCTTGATAATGAAAACTACAAAACGTTTATTGAAGAAAGTGAAGAGGAGACAAAAAATGGAAAGGCATTCCATTCTAATGAACTGAAAGAGTCAATATATTGTTAAAATGTCCATACTCCCCAAAGCTATCTACAGATCTAATGCAACCCTTATCCAGATACCAACAATATTTTTCACAGAAATAGAAAAGAATCATCCAAAATTTATATGAAACCAAAAAAAAAAAAACCCAGAATAGCCATAACTGTCCTGAGCAAAATGAACAGAACTAGAAAAATCACATTGCCTGATTTCAAATTGTCACACAGAGCTATAGTAACCAAAACAGCATGGTACTGACATAAAACAGACACATAGATGAATGAAACAGAAAATAATCCACATACTTACAGTGAACTCACTTTCAAAAAAGGTGCCAAGAATGTACACTGGAGAAAAGACAGTCTTTTCAATAAACGGTGCCGGAGACCTGAATGTCTTTATGCAGAAAAATGAAACTAGACCGCTATCTCTCACCATATACAAAAATCAAATTAAAATCAATTAGAGACTTAAATCTATGACATCAAACTATGAAACTCCTACAAGACAACATTGGGGAAGTTCTCCAGGACACTATTCTGGGCAAAAATTTCTTAAGGAATACCCCACAAGCACAGGAAACCAAGGCAAAAATGAACCAATGGGATCACATCAAGTTATAAAGCTTCTGCGCACCAAAGGAAACAATTAACAAAGTGAAGAGATAACCCACAGAATAAGAGAAAATATTTGCAAATTATTTATCTTATAAGGGATTAATAACCAGAATATATAAGGAGTTCATACAACATCTGTAGGAAAACATCTAATACTGCAATTTAAAAATGGGCAAAAGTGGATCATGGCAGATGGGAAGCAAAACTAAATTGCAGCTCCACTCAGATGAACAGAGCAGCATGTAGAGTCTCACATTGTGAACTCTTACTACAGAACTACTGCACGAGTAACTCAGGAAAGCTGAGAGAACCCACATATCCACTGAAGGAAGCAGATTGATCCTGCAGGACCCAGGAGACACCCCAAATGCTATGCTGGTATCCATGGCTGAGAGACCCACAGATGGTTCACATCACAGGACTCTGTGCAGACAACCCGCAGTACCAACCTGGAGCCTGTTAAACCTGCTGGGTGGCTAGATTTAGAAGACAGATAACAATCACTACAGCCTAGCTCTCAGGAAACCACATCCCTAGGAAAGTGGGCAGAGTACTACATCAAGGGAACACCGTGTGGGACAAAAGAATTTGAACAGCCTTGAACCCTAGACATTCCCTCTGACAGAGCCCACCCAACTAAGAAGGAACCAGAAAACCAACTCTGGTAATATGACAGAACAAGGTTCATTAACACCTCCCAAAAAAATCACACTAGCTCACTGGCAATGGATCCAAACCAAGAAAACAAAATCCCTGATTTACCTGAAAAGAATTGAGAAGGGCAATTATTAAGCTAATCAAGGACGCACCGGAGACAGACAAAGCCCAATTTAAGGAAATAGAAAAAAAAATGATACAAGAAATGAAGGTAGAAATCTTCAATGAAATAAATAACATAGATTAAAAACAATCAAAACTTCAGGAAAAAATGGATGCACTTATTGAATGCAAAATGCTCTGGAGAGCCTCAGCAATAGAAGCAAACAAGCAGAAGAAAGAACTTCAGAACTGAAAAACAAAGTTTTCAAATCAACCCAATCCAACAAAAACAAGGAAAAAAATAAGAAAATACCAACAAAGCCTCCAAGAAATCTAACATTATGTTAAACGACCAAACCTAAGAATAATCATTGTTCCTGAGGAAGAAGAGAAATCTAAAAGTTTGGAAAATCTAAATATTTGGGGAAGAAAAACTTCCCTGGCCTTGCTAAAGATCTAGACATCCAACTACAAGAAGCTCAAAGAACACCTGGAAAATTCATCACAAAAAGATCACTGCCTGGGCACATTGTCACCAGGTTATCTAAAATTAAGACAAAGGAAAGAATCTTAAGAGCTGTGAGGCAAAAGCACACAGCTTTGGAAAACTGCAAATCAACTCCAAAAGGAACCTTCAAAACCATGCAAATACATCGAAATTAAATAAACTACTCCTGAAGGATCATTGGATCAAAAATGAAATCAAGATGGAAATTTAAAAGTTATTCTATCTGACTGAATGACAATAGTAACACAACCTATCAAAACCTCTGGGATACAGCAAAGGCGGTGCTAAGAGGAAAGTTTGTAGCTCTAAACAACTTCAAGAGACTCAAAAAGTCTGAAAGAGCACAAATAGACAATCTAAGGTTACACCTCAAGGAACTAGAGAAACAAGAACAAATCAAACCCAAACCCAGCAGAAGAAAGGAAATAACACAGATCAGAGCAGAACTAAATGAAATTGAAACAAAAAACTTACAAAAGATAAATAAAACAAAAAGCTGGTGCTTGGAAAAGATAAATAAAATTGATGGGCCATTAGCAAGATTAACCAAGAAAAGAAGAGAGAAACTCCAAATAAGCTCAATAAGAAATGAAACAGGAGATATTACAACTGACACTACAAAAGATCATTCAAGGTTACTATGAACACCTTTACAGACATAAACTAGAAAACCTAAAGGAGATGGATAAATTCCTGGAAAAGATACAACCCTCTTAGCTTAAATCAGGAAGAATTAGATACTCTGAACAGACCAATAACAAGCAGGGAGATTGAAATGGTAATTTTTAAATTACCAACAAAAAAAGCCCAGAACCAGACAGACACACAGCTGAATTCTATCAGACATTCAAAGAAGAATTGGCACAAATCCTATTGACACTATTCCATAAGATAAAGAGGGAATCCTCCCTAAATCATTCTATGAAGCCAGTATTATCCCAATACCAAAACCAGGGAAGGACTTAACCAAAAAAAAGAAAACTATAGGCCAATATCCCTGATGAACATAGATGCAAAGATCCTTAACAAAATACTAGCTAATGGAATCCAACAACATATCAAAAAGATAATCCACCATGATCAAATGGGTTCCATACCAGGGATGCAGAGATGGTTTAACATATGAAAGCTAATAAATGTAATATACTACATAAGCAGAATTAAAAGCAAAAATCACATGAACATCTCAATAAGTGCAGAAAAAGCATTCAGCAAAATCCACCACCCTTTTATGATTAAAACTCAGCAAAATCAGCATATAAGGGACATATCTCATGTAATAAAAGCCATCTATGACAAACCCACAGCTAACATAATACCGAATGGGAAAAAGTTGAAAGCATTCCCTCTGGGAACCGGAATAGGACAAGGATGCCCACTCTCACCACTTCTATTCAACATAGTACTGGAAGTCCTAGCCAGAGCCATCAGACAAGAGAAAGAAAGGGCATCCAAATTGATGAAGAGGAAGTCAAACTGTCACTGTTTGCTGATGATATGATTGTATACCTAGAAACCCCAAAGACTCCTCCAAAAAGCTCCTAGAGCTGATTAAAAAAAAATCCAGTGAAGTTTTTGGCTACAAAATTAGCATACACAAATTAGTAGCTCTCCTATACACAAATGGTGATCAGGTGGAGAATGAAATCAAGAACTCAACCCCTTTTATAATGGTTGCAAAAAATAAAACAAAATACTTAGGAATATACATAAACTAGGAGGTGAAAGACCTCTACAGGGAAAACTACAAAACACTGCTGAAAGAAATCATAGATAACACAAACAAATGTAAACACATTCCATTCTCGTGGATGGGTAGAATCAATATTGTGAAAATGACTATACTGCCAAAAGCAATCCACAAATTCAACACAATTCCCACCAAAATACCACCATCATTCTTCACAGAACTAGAAAAAAAATCCTAAAATTCATGTGGAACCAAAAAAGAGCCTGCATTGTCAAAGCAAGACTAAGCAAAAAGCACAAATCTGGAGGCATCACATTACCCAACTTCAAACCATACTATAAGGCCAAAGTCACCAAAACAGAATGGTACTGGTATAAAAATAGGCACATAGACCAATGGAACAGAATGGAGAATGCAGAAACAAAGTCAAATACTTACAGCCAACTGATATTTGACAAAGCAAACAAAAACAAAGTGGGGAAAGAACACCTTATTCTACAAATGGTGCTGGGATAATTGGCAAGCCACATGTAGAAGAATGAAACTGGATCATCTCTCACCTTTTGCAAAAATCAACTCAAGATGGATCACAGACTTAAATCTAAGACATAAAACTATAAAATTCTAGAAGATAACATCAGAAAACCCTTCTAGACATTGGCTTAGGCAAGGATTTCATGACCAAGATTCCAAAACCAAACACAACAAAAACAAACATAAATAGCTGGGACTTAATTAAACGAAAGAACTTTTGCATGGCAAAAGGAACCATCAGCAGAGTAACGGACAACTCACAGATGGGCAGAAAATCTTCACAATCTATACATCCAACAAAGGACTAATATCCAGAATCTACAATGAACTCAAATCAGCAAGAAAAAAAAAGTAACATCAAAAAGTGGGATAAGGACATGAATAGACAACTCTCAAAAGAAGATTTACAAATGACAAACAAACATATGAATAAACGCTCAATATCACTAATGATCAGGGAAATGCAAATCAAAACCACAGTGCGATACCACCTTAGTCTTGCAAGAATGGCCATAATAAAAAAAATAGATGTTGGCTTGGATGCAGTCAATGGGAAACACTTCTACACTGCTGGTGGGAATGTAAACTGGTACAATCACTATGGAAAACAGTGTGGAGATTCCTTAAAGAACTAAAAGTAGAACTACCATTTGATCCAGCAATCCCACTACTGGGTATCTACTCAGAGGAAAATAAGTCATTATACAAAAAAGATACTTGCATATGCATGTTTACAGTAGCACAATTCACAATTGCAAAAATGTGAAACCAACCAAAACGCCCATCAATCAATGAGTGGATAAAGAAACTATGGTGTATGTGTGTGTGTGTGTGTGTGTGTGTGTGTGTGTGTGTGTATATGATGAAACACCACTCAGTCATAAAAGGAATGAATTAATGGCATTCACAGCAACCTGGATGAGATTGGAGAATATTATTCTAAGTGAAGTGACTCAGAAACGGAAAACCAAACATTGTATGTTCTCACTGATAAATGGGAGCTAAACTATGAGGATGCAAAGGCATAAAAATGACACAATGGACTTTGGGGACTCAGAGGAAAAAGGTGGGAAGGGGATGAGGGATAAAAGATTACAAATTGCATGCAGTGTATTCTTTTTGGGTGATGGGTGAACCAAAATCTCACAAATTACCACTAAAGAACATACTCATGTAACCAAACACCACCTGTTCCCCAATAACCTATGAAAATTAAAAATTAAATAAAATTAACAAAATATAAAAAAAAAATAAAATGGGCAAAAGATCTGAATAGACATTTCTCAAATGACATACAAATGGCAAACAGGTATATGGAAAGGTGCTTAACATTGCTGATCATAAGAGAAATGCAAATGAAAAGCACAATGATATATCATCTCACCTCAGGTAAAAATGCTTTTATTCAAGAGACAGACAATAACAAATGCTGACGAGGATGTGGAGAAAAGGGAACCCTTATACATTGTTGGCAGAAATGTAAATTAATACAACCACTATGAAGAACAGTTGAGAGATTCCTCAAAAAACTAAAAATAGAGCTACCATATGATCCAGCAATCCCACTGCTAGGTATATACCCCAAAGGAAGGAAATCAGTATATTTAAGAGATATCTCACTCTCATGTTTGTTGCAGCACTATTCACAATAGCTAAGATTTAGAAGCAAACTAAGTGTCCATCAACAGATGAAGGGATATAAAAAATGAGGTACATATACAAAATGGAGTACTATTCAGCCATAAAAATAATGAGATCCCATCTTTTGCAACAATATGGATGGTACTGGAGGCCAATATGTTAAGTGAAATTTGCCAAGCACAGAAAGACAAATTTCTCATTTTCTCACTTATTCAAAGGAGCTAAAAATTAAAAACAATTGACTCATGGAGAGAGAGAGTAGAAAGATGGTTGCCAGGGTCTGGGAGGGGTAGTGGAGTGGGGAGAAATGCGGATGATTAATGGACACAAAAATATAGATAGGTAGAATGAATAATATCTACTCTTTGATAGCATAATAGGGTGACCACAGTCCATAATAATTTATTGTACATTTAAAAATAATTTTAAAAGTATGATTGGATTCCTTGCTTGTAACACAAAGAAAGGATAAATGCTTGAGGTGATAGATACTCCACTTATCCTATTATTATTATGCACTGTAAGCCTCTATCAAAATATCTTATATACCCCATGAATATATACATCTATTATGTACCCACAAAAATTAAAGACAAAAAATAAATAAAAAGAAATAATGGAAGCCAGAGGGCAATGGAATGACATATGCAGAGTGCTGGAAAAAAAAAAAAAAAAAAAAAAAACTACTGTCAATCAAGAATTTTATGTCCATCAAAACTTTTCTTCAAAATGAAGGAAAATTAAGACATTCCAAAATAAGCAAAACCTGAATTTACTGTAAGCAGATCAGCCATAAAAAATACTAAAGGGAATTCTTCAGGCTGATAAAAAAAGGATACCAAACAGTAACTTAAATCCAAATATTTAAAGAAAAATTAACACCAATCCTTCACAAACCCTTCAAAAAAAATAAAAGGAAGAGAAACATTTGATAACTCATTTATGAGGTCAGGATTATCTTGATACCAAAGATATCACAAGAAAATAAAACTGCAGACCAATAACCTTTATGAATATAAATATAAAATTTCTCAGCAGACTCAGTCCAAAAAATTCCTTAAGCTGATAACTTCAGCAAAGTCTCAGGATACAAAATCAATGGGCAAAAATCACAAGCATTCCTATATACCAATAATAGAAAAGCAGAGAGTTAACTCATGAGTTATCTCCCAATCACAATTGCTACAAAGAAAATAAAACAGCTAGGAATACAACTTACAAGGGATGTGAAGGACCTCTTCAAGGAGAACTACAAACCACTGCTCAAGGAAATAAGAGAGGACAAAAACAAATGAAAAAACATTCCATGCTCATGGACAGGAAGAATATTGTGAAAATGGCCATATCCCCCAAAGTAAATTTATAGATTCAATGCTATCCCCATCAAGCTACCATTGACTTTCTTCACACAACTAGAAAAAAATAAACTACTTTAAATTTCATGTGGAACCAAAAAAAGAGCCCATATAGCAAAGACAAACCTAAGCAAAAATAACAAATCTGGAGGCATCACACTACCTGACTTCAAACTATACTACAAGGCTACAGGAACCAAAACAGCATGGTACTGGTAGCAAAACAGATATATAGACCAAAGGAACAGAACAGAGACTTCAGAAATAACACCACACATCTACAACCACCTGATCTTCAACAAACCTGACAAAAACAAGCAATGGGGAAAGGATTCCCTATTTAATAAATGGTGCTGGGAAAATTGGCTTGCCATATGTAGAAAACAGAAACTGGACCCCTTCCGTACACCTTATACAAAAATTAACATGAGATGGACCAAAGACTTAAACATAAAACCTAAAACCATAAAAACCCTAGAAGAAAACCTAGGCAGTACCATTCAGGACATAGGCATAGGCAAAGACTCATGACTAAACCACCAAAAGCAATTGCAACAGAAGCCAAAATTGACAAATGGGATCTAATTAAACTAAAGAGTTTCTGCTCAGCAAAAGAAACTATCATCAGAGTGAAAAGGCAACCTACAGAATGGGAGAAATTTTTTGCAATCTATCCATCTGACAAAGGTCTAATATCCAGAATCTACAAGGAACTTAAACAAATTTACAAGAAGAAAACAACCCCATCAAAAAGTGGGCAAAGGATATGAACAGACACTTCCCAAAAGGAGACTTTTATGTGGCCAACAAACATATGAAAAAAAAGGTCATTATCACTGGTCATTAGAGAAATGTAAATCAAGACCATAATGAGATACCATCTCATACCAGTTAGAATGGTGATCATTAAAAAGTCTGGAAACAACAGATCCTGGTGAGGATATAGAGAAATAGGAGCGCTTTTACACTGTTGGTAGAAGTGTAAATTACTTCAATCATTGTGGAAGACAGTGTGGCAATTCCTCAAGGATCTAGAATCAGAAACACCATTTGACCCAACAATCCCATTACTAGGTATATGCCCAAAGGATTATAAATCATTCTACTATAAAATCACATGCACACATACGTTTATTGCAGCACTATTTACACTAGCAAAGACTTGGAGCCAACCCAAATGCCCATCAATGACAGACTGCATAAAGAAAATGTGGCACATATACAACATGAAATGCTATGCAGCCATTAAAAAGAAGGAGTTCATATGCTTTACAGGGATATGGATGAACTTGGAAGCCACCATACTCAGTAAACTAACACAGGAACAGAAAACCAAATACCGCATGTTCTCACTCATAAGTGGGAGTTGAACACAGGGAAGGGAACATCACACACCAGAGCCTGTAGTGGGGTGAGGGGAAAGGGGAAGGAGAGCATTAGGACAAATACCTAATGCATGCGGGCTTAAAACCTAGATGATGGGTTGACAGGTGCAGCAAACCACCATGGCACATGTATACCTATGTAACAAACCTGCACATTCAGCACATGTATCCCAGAACTTAAAGTAAAATTTAAAAAAAAAAAAAGAGAAACCAATTTTTCTACAAATTAATTTGAGTGCCATTTTGTTCCTATCAGGAGCTTGATGGGAATCAGAGGTTCCTGTATATTTATAAACCATATATTTACTTTAGAATAATAAATCATATTGTATTATTCTGTTAAAAAATTTCTCAACAGAATACTAGCAATCCAAATCCAACAAAATATAAAATTACATCATTATGAAATGGGATTTATGTCAGGAACAGAAAATTGACTCAACATATGAAAATCAATTAATTTGATTATTAAATTGACTCTACATATTAAAATCAAATAATATACCTGAATCTCATAAAAGGACATCTGTAAATAACGGACAGCAAATGCCATAGTTAGTGTTGAAAAACAAATTTTCTCTTAAGATTAGGAACAACACAAGGATGTCCACTCTTGCAAATTCTATTCAACATTTTACTTGAAGATCTAATCAGGGAAATCAGGCAAGGAAAATAAAAAAGGGCCATCTAAATTAGAAAAGAAAAACTGAAAATATCTTTATGCACAGATAACACAAAGTTATATATATAAATCCTTTAAAATAATGTTTAAAAATAGAGCTAATAGTAATTTCAGCAAGGTTGCAAGATACACATAGAAGTCAATATAAATGGCCCTATTAAAAATCAGTTGTATTTCTACACTAACAATGAATAATCCAAATATAAAGAAAATCAATTTTATTTACAGTAGCATCAAAAGAATACTTAGGAATAAATTTAACCATATAAGAGCAAGACCTGTACAATGGAAACTACAAAATACTGTTAAAAGAAATTAAAGATGACCTAAATAAATAGTAAAATATTCTGTGTTCATGGATCAGGAAACTTAATATGGCAATTCTCCCCAAATTTATCCACAGACTTAGTGCAATAGCTATCAAAATTCTAGTGGACTTTTGCACAAAAAATAGTAGTGCTGATCCTAAAATTTATATGAAAATATAAGGTAATGTTAAAAGAGAAACAAAAGAGAAACTTTCCAATTTCAAAACATACTACAGAGCTGCAATAATCAAGACAATGTGACTAGCACAAGGATAGACATATAGATCAAAGGAATAGAATTCAGAGTCCAGCAATAAATCATATACGTATGGTGAGTTGATTTTCAACAAGGGTTTTAAGACTACTCAATGGGAAACAATAGTCTTTTCAACAAATGTTGCTATGGCAATTGGATATTCACATGCAACAAAATAAAACTGGGCCCCTAACTCCCACCAAATACAAAAGCAATTCAAAATAATTCAAATACCTCAGTGTAAGACCTCAAACTATAAAGCTATTATAGGATTACATAGGTGTAAATCTTCGTGGCCTTGGATTAGGCAGTGGTTTCTTAAATGACACCAAATGGGCAAGCTACAAAAAATATAGAGATAAATTTGACTTCATCGAAATTAAAACCTTTTGTGCTTCAAAGGACACCATTTAAAAATGTAAAGACAACCACAGAATGGAGAAAATAGATGCAAATCATACCTGGTTAGGGTCTAGTATCTAGCTAATACAAAGAGCTCTGACAACTCAACAATAAAAGGATATTAACTCCATTTTAGAACGGGCAAAAGATTTAAAGAGACATTTCTCTAAAGAAGGCATACAAATGGCCTATAAGGACATGAAAAGATTCTCAACATCACTAGCCATCAGGGAAATCCAAAGGTAAATCACAATGAGATCCCACTTTATAACTACTATAATAGCTATAATCAGAAGAAAAGAAAGACAAGAAGTTTGGGAAAAGATGTGGAGAAATGGTAACTCTCACACATTGCTGGTGGGAATGTAAAATTGTGCAGTCACTTTGAAAACAGCTTGGCGTTTCCTCAAAAAGTTAAACATAGGGTTACCATATGATTCCAAACCTAGGAACCTACCCAAAAGAACTGGAAACATATATTTCTACAAAAATGTATACAGAAATGCTCACAGAAACATTCAAAGATTTAACAGCTAAAAGGTGAAAACAATCTAAATGTCCATTAACTGACAATGAATACAATGTGGTATATCCACGCAAAATTATTCAGCCATAAAAAACTAAATACTGATACATGCTATAACACGGATAAACCTTGAAAACATTATGCTAAATTAAAGCCAGACACAAAAGCCAC
The DNA here is from genome assembly GCF_001698545.2 of Rhinopithecus bieti. Lineage (NCBI taxonomy): Eukaryota > Metazoa > Chordata > Mammalia > Primates > Cercopithecidae > Rhinopithecus > Rhinopithecus bieti. The sequence goes on along the minus strand of NW_016815776.1, from coordinate 346,079 downwards.
ATGTTATATGATAGCATTTATATGAAATTTCCAGAATAGACAAATCCATAAATACAGAAAAGTAGAGTATTTGCTAAGGGCTGGGGGAAAGGAGAAACAGGGAGAGACTGCTAATGAGTGTTTTACAGGGGTGATGAAAAGATTTTGGAATTAGATAATGGTGAGAGTTGCACAATTTTATGAATATACTGAAAACCATTTATGTATTTACTCTAAAATGGTGAATTTAATGGTGAGTGAATTACATATTAATAAGTTTTTAATAAGACCTTACAGAAGCCAATTGTGAAAATGTATCATAAATCTGGGAATGAAACTCTAACCTGTGTACCTGGAGAACGGAGAGAGATATTGATAAAACTGAGTTTTGGCAAACATGTGGGGAAAAGGTGTTTCAACGTTTTTGAATGTCTTATATTCCTTGCTGGTATTAACTGGCACATTTATTTGAGTAAGAAATTGAACATTTTGCACAAAAAAAAAAGATAGACAAAGCACATACCCTATGATCCAGGATTTTCACTTGTAGAAATCTAATATTGATGTGTGGCTGACATAGTTGGCACTCAGTGATTTTCTCTCCTATTATAAAGGTGATAACCATAGGGAGAGATAATAAATTATGCAGTAAATTCCTGCAGCCAAACTCAGCTCTCACTTCTGCTTCTTTTTATAAAAATAAGACAGTATTCATACTCTAATGTACCATGACCATGAAATTTCTGTTCTTTTAATCTTTGCAAGCTGCATAAATGGGAAAGCAAAATTATTCCCTAAAATATAGGGTCCTTTTTCTAGGGATACTGAACTTATACTAGCAGAACAGTTAAAGATTTCATGTAGAGTTCCAGCCTCTTTTTGGAGTGGGAGTAGGATGGGAAAAGACAGAAAGCCTGAACCTTACCCAAACACCATGAAGCTACAAAAAAGCAAAGAAATATTCAGAGTGACTTAGGTATAAAGCTTCATGAAAATGAGCAGTGACTATGCATTGATAAAATCAATTACTACTGAAAGAAGTTCCTAAGTGAACCTGTATATATTTTTTCTTTAACTCTCTCTCTGAATGGTGATATCTCTTTAAATATGGCATTGCTATTATTTGTAAACACTGTCCTTCGTTCAAATAGAATTCTATAAATTCCTCTAACATGTGGAAAAACATGTGAATCTACTTTTCTAATTAACCATACCCAAGTCTTTCAGTCTATGAAGACATAATCTGAAGTCCACTTGCCCAAATCGCAGGCAGAACACCAAACAAGGAGAAATAGCTTCAGAAATCTACTCCATTATCCAAAAGGTGACAAATGACAACTAAACTTCCAGGATGCTCATTGCATCACCACTCCTCTATAGCTGGTTCCACAGAAGCATGGAGTGTCCACCAACATACCCGCTACCACCCACAAGGCCACATCCTCCTACCCACCCAGCATGGTAGAGACACAGGGATTGTGACATAAGCAAATACCCTCAGACTGATATATGTAAATGCCAGCTATGAGCTTCCTGGTAGGGACACCAGCTGTGAAGGCCTCATAACATCCAACTTCTTGCAACTCTCAAGCTGACGGCCTCACGAAGGGGAGGAAGGACTCCTCCATTGGAGAACTGATAGCAGTATTCTGGTAGAAGAGGCATCAAGAGCCCTAGGAGGCCAGCAGTAATCATGTAGGCGCCATGGAAACTGCTATGTGTGTTTGCTGTCCATGTTGTACATGGCAGAGATGTTGTCCGCAGTTATGCTCCTGTCTGTGCTGCAAGTTCATCTTCACCTCAGAGCGGAACTGTACCTGCTTCCCCTGCCCTTACAAAGATGAACAGAACTGCCAGTTCTGCCACTGCACCTGTTCTGAGAGCCCCAACTGCCATTGGTGTTGCTGCTCTTGGGCCAATGATCCCAACTGCAAGTGCTGCTGCACAGCCAGCAGCAATGTTAAGTGCTACTACTATGAGAGTCGCTGCTGCCGCAATACCATCATCACTTTCCACAAGGGCCGCCTCAGGAGCATCCATACCTCGTAAGTGTCAGACACCAGATGTGGGGCCACATTGGCTCATGAAAACTAGGGACCACTTGCCAGCTGTGAAGTCCACAGGGAAGGCCAATGCGCCTCTGAGTTCATTTGTTTATCTAAAAGAAGGAGCTAAGAATTTTGTAGCAATTAACTGTATCCTAACTGGTCACTATGTATGTAGACCATGAGTTCCAAATCTAAGTGCCATGAACTATGAAAATGAGCACTGCACTCCTCTGAACCCCAACTCTCTCATCTGTACAAAATAGTAATAGCTAATAGTTAGTGCTTAAGCAACTTGCCAGGAACTTCATGCATGACCCCAGCTAACCCCTCACCCTAAGTCCACTGTTTCCATGAGGAAACTGAGCCTTTGAGAAGTAAAGTTGCCCCAGGATCACACAACTGGAAAGATGCAGAGTCAGGATTGGAACCTAAAATTTGGGATCTTAACTTTAAAATGCTGTATTGCAAAATGGAGACAATACCCCCCCCCCCATGATATTGTAGATATAAGGATTAATGTATGTGCTTTGTAATCTGTATGTGATATAAAAATATAAACTGCTCTTTCTCTTCCTATGAACTCTTAATACCTGCAACATTTAATAGAAAAGTAAGAATTTCTACAGGGCACTTTTGTCCCTGAGGATCACATAAATACCCCATACATCCATGAACTCCTACTACCTTCTTTTCCCATCCAGAAGTCCTAGTACTCAGGGTCTCGATTACGCATTTGGAGTACTAACCCTCCATATTAGGTCCTACATTATCCTCACCTGCTCTACCAAACCAGTCTTTTGTGTCATACATGAGGGGAGTCTGCAGTAGTAAGAGCACACTTCTTAGAAGGCGAAAGATGACACCACCATAAGATGACAGGATTAGAAGCGGCAGAAAATAGAAGGCAGTTTGAAGGCTTTCAAGCCTGTAAAAGCAATTCTGTAAGCAAAGGTTTGGTGAATTCAGGGGAAAGATATTATTCATCTTGCAATTAAACATTTAGTAGATGCTTAACAAACATAACTTTCCACCCATGACCCTCTCATAGTGTTTGCATAAATAGGAAATCCAGGGACTCTCGATGCAATTAAACATTTAGTAAATGCTTAACAAACAGAACTCTCCACCCATGACCCTCTCATAGTGTTTGCATAAACAGGAAATCCAGGGACTCTCGATGCAAGTCTAGAAATCCTAAAGCATGGAAAAAGGTGTCCACACTCCTCTCTTAACTACCTCATTTTCTGTGTAGCAGCAGCTGAACCTCTGAGCCCATTTCAACAGGAAAGGGATCAAATTGGTGCTTTAGGAAAATGCCTTAGGATCAGTAGCTCCCCAACGTTATTGTGCATTGAAGTCACCTGGGGATCTTTTAAAATTACTGATGCCTGATCCCCACACCCAAAACATTGATTTTATTGGTCTGGGGTACCACCTGAGCATCTGAATTAATTAGAATCAATCCCGCGCTTCAGGTGATTCTAATGTGTAGCATGGCCTGCAGGAGGCTAGGAGGGAAGCCAGGAGATTTGACAGGTGATACAGTAAGAATCCAGGTACAAGAACAGGCCTGATTTTGGGAGAGAGAGGGGGCTGTGTAGAGGAGCAGAGACAGGATATCTCAGCAAGAAGATAAAAGCGCTGGGCTTGATGACTGTTTTGAAATGGAACCATGGCCACTGAATGCCCCTTCCAAGCCTAAGGCTTTTGGAAGATGGGCAGGGATGCTACCACAAGTGTTAGGAGGTCAGCTCTGGGTGCTTTCCTTCAATCTGGCCTCTCTCCTGGCTTCTGACCCTCTGCCTCCCCTGTTTCTCATCACCACTTTCTGTTCAGCACCTTGCTTGTCCTGCCTCACTCTGGTCTCCTTCATCCCTCTCCATCTTAGTCTTTTTCTCACTTCCTTTTTCACCTCTAACACAGCTACCTAGGCCATTAATACCTGTCTCTTAGCCCTGAAACCTCTTTCTTGTCCTCCAACACCTCCCTCCCTCCTTCTTTCTTTTCTGTGAAAATGCTAGCTCATGAGCTTCCTAGTAGAGATATCTGCTGTGAAGGCCTCATAACAGTCTCTCTTTATATAATACCTTGATTCTCCAGTCCTTGTATTTTAGCAAACTAAAGTCCATCCAGGCACTACATGGACAATTGACCTGTACCTCCAGGTGATCCCTTAAGGACCCATGCAGGAATCTGGGAAAGCAGAGAGGAAATAGAGCTGAGAACATCGAGGCCAGCATGCCTGGAGCTCCCAGATCCCTAAGGGACAAATTTTCCAGGTGCCTTAATCTACACAGGAAGCATTCTCTGTCACCACAGGGCCAATCCATTCCAATATACTTGGGAAGCACCTGTGACTGTCTGGACTCAGACATAGGGAATGTGGAAGACAGGGACACATAAGGAATGCAAGAAGACAAAAGCAGAAAGGAACACAGCCACAATGTCAAGATTAGTATCCAAATACTATTATGCAAACAGAGGAGTTAGCAATAGCGGCAAATTGTGGGCCTATTTACACCTCCATTCCCACAGCTAATTCATTTATTTTTATACACTGCATTTGCTGGTTGTAAGTTCTTAGAACAGGCACTTGAATTTTACAAGTATGCTTTTACTCCATAGTTCTTACGATTAAATGTATGAAATCAGCCTCAGGCATTAGACAAATGGAGAGCTTTAACACACACAAATGAAACAGTAGAAGCACATATTTTTCACAGACTTGGCCACTATTTTCCTTTACTGTGATTTCTCTCTACTGCAGACATTAGCTGGTTAGTAGCAATGGGATGTAATTATAGTGGCCACATTTACTGAATGCTTACTATGTACCAGCAGTTAAGCACTTACATGGATTATCTCATTTAGACTTTATAAAAACCTCACAAAGCAAGTAGTACTGTGAGCTTTGATTTATAGTTAAGAAAACTGAACATGAGAGAGGTTTAAAAAAAAATCTCAGAAGGTACAACTGTAAAGTGGTGCATTTTTATCACACATGCTCTGCCTCTAAAGCCCAGATTCATTACCATTACCTATTGGTCTNCCCCCCCCCCCATGATATTGTAGATATAAGGATTAATGTATGTGCTTTGTAATCTGTATGTGATATAAAAATATAAACTGCTCTTTCTCTTCCTATGAACTCTTAATACCTGCAACATTTAATAGAAAAGTAAGAATTTCTACAGGGCACTTTTGTCCCTGAGGATCACATAAATACCCCATACATCCATGAACTCCTACTACCTTCTTTTTCCCATCCAGAAGTCCTAGTACTCAGGGTCTCGATTACGCATTTGGAGTACTAACCCTCCATATTAGGTCCTACATTATCCTCACCTGCTCTACCAAACCAGTCTTTTTGTGTCATACATGAGGGGAGTCTGCAGTAGTAAGAGCACACTTCTTAGAAGGCGAAAGATGACACCACCATAAGATGACAGGATTAGAAGCGGCAGAAAAATAGAAGGCAGTTTGAAGGCTTTCAAGCCTGTAAAAGCAATTCTGTAAGCAAAGGTTTGGTGAATTCAGGGGAAAGATATTATTCATCTTGCAATTAAACATTTAGTAGATGCTTAACAAACATAACTTTCCACCCATGACCCTCTCATAGTGTTTGCATAAATAGGAAATCCAGGGACTCTCGATGCAATTAAACATTTAGTAAATGCTTAACAAACAGAACTCTCCACCCATGACCCTCTCATAGTGTTTGCATAAACAGGAAATCCAGGGACTCTCGATGCAAGTCTAGAAATCCTAAAGCATGGAAAAGGTGTCCACACTCCTCTCTTAACTACCTCATTTTCTGTGTAGCAGCAGCTGAACCTCTGAGCCCATTTCAACAGGAAAGGGATCAAATTGGTGCTTTAGGAAAATGCCTTAGGATCAGTAGCTCCCCAACGTTATTGTGCATTGAAGTCACCTGGGGATCTTTTAAAATTACTGATGCCTGATCCCCACACCCAAAACATTGATTTTATTGGTCTGGGGTACCACCTGAGCATCTGAATTAATTAGAATCAATCCCGCGCTTCAGGTGATTCTAATGTGTAGCATGGCCTGCAGGAGGCTAGGAGGGAAGCCAGGAGATTTGACAGGTGATACAGTAAGAATCCAGGTACAAGAACAGGCCTGATTTTGGGAGAGAGAGGGGCTGTGTAGAGGAGCAGAGACAGGATATCTCAGCAAGAAGATAAAAGCGCTGGGCTTGATGACTGTTTTGAAATGGAACCATGGCCACTGAATGCCCCTTCCAAGCCTAAGGCTTTTGGAAGATGGGCAGGGATGCTACCACAAGTGTTAGGAGGTCAGCTCTGGGTGCTTTCCTTCAATCTGGCCTCTCTCCTGGCTTCTGACCCTCTGCCTCCCCTGTTTCTCATCACCACTTTCTGTTCAGCACCTTGCTTGTCCTGCCTCACTCTGGTCTCCTTCATCCCTCTCCATCTTAGTCTTTTCTCACTTCCTTTTCACCTCTAACACAGCTACCTAGGCCATTAATACCTGTCTCTTAGCCCTGAAACCTCTTTCTTGTCCTCCAACACCTCCCTCCCTCCTTCTTTCTTTTCTGTGAAAATGCTAGCTCATGAGCTTCCTAGTAGAGATATCTGCTGTGAAGGCCTCATAACAGTCTCTCTTTATATAATACCTTGATTCTCCAGTCCTTGTATTTTAGCAAACTAAAGTCCATCCAGGCACTACATGGACAATTGACCTGTACCTCCAGGTGATCCCTTAAGGACCCATGCAGGAATCTGGGAAAGCAGAGAGGAAATAGAGCTGAGAACATCGAGGCCAGCATGCCTGGAGCTCCCAGATCCCTAAGGGACAAATTTTCCAGGTGCCTTAATCTACACAGGAAGCATTCTCTGTCACCACAGGGCCAATCCATTCCAATATACTTGGGAAGCACCTGTGACTGTCTGGACTCAGACATAGGGAATGTGGAAGACAGGGACACATAAGGAATGCAAGAAGACAAAAGCAGAAAGGAACACAGCCACAATGTCAAGATTAGTATCCAAATACTATTATGCAAACAGAGGAGTTAGCAATAGCGGCAAATTGTGGGCCTATTTACACCTCCATTCCCACAGCTAATTCATTTATTTTATACACTGCATTTGCTGGTTGTAAGTTCTTAGAACAGGCACTTGAATTTTACAAGTATGCTTTTACTCCATAGTTCTTACGATTAAATGTATGAAATCAGCCTCAGGCATTAGACAAATGGAGAGCTTTAACACACACAAATGAAACAGTAGAAGCACATATTTTCACAGACTTGGCCACTATTTTCCTTTACTGTGATTTCTCTCTACTGCAGACATTAGCTGGTTAGTAGCAATGGGATGTAATTATAGTGGCCACATTTACTGAATGCTTACTATGTACCAGCAGTTAAGCACTTACATGGATTATCTCATTTAGACTTTATAAAACCTCACAAAGCAAGTAGTACTGTGAGCTTTGATTTATAGTTAAGAAAACTGAACATGAGAGAGGTTTAAAAAAAAATCTCAGAAGGTACAACTGTAAAGTGGTGCATTTTTATCACACATGCTCTGCCTCTAAAGCCCAGATCCATTACCATTACCTATTGGTCTGGTTGGCAGACCACACAGGTTCTAGGCTTGGCTCAGGTAGACTTGCTCTGTGTTCCATCTATGTATAATAATGTCAATGTCCTCCAGAAAAAAAAAAAAAAGCCCTAAGAACACACCTGTAGTTGGACAAGATTGTATTTATTGACTCATTGCAACAAGTGAGAACATAAAGCATGGGAAAGTGTAAAGTACCTTGAAAAGTTATTACAGGATTTGAGCTCATGTTAGGTGAGGACACGGGAGTAAATCTACCAAATATTTTAATAAATCTTATCTAGAAGGTGGGAAGAACAGAGTGACCCGAAAGCTGCTGAAAAAAAAAGAAAAAAAAAAAAAAAAAACACGGTTTTTTGGTTAAAAAAAAAAATCAACCAGGATAGGGGGATGTTGGGTCATTTTTGTGATTTAGACAACGTTCTTGTCTGAGTCCAAACATTATAAAGTGGTCTTGTTTCTGCTTTGATCCAAAGTCACAGAGTGGCCTTGTCTGATACTGTGTTCTTTGATATTACGGATGTCCAGCGGAACACCGAGGCCTAGCTAACAACGCCTGACCAGTCTCTGCTGCTTTTCCCTTGCTTAATAACAGCAAGCAGTTGCAGCACACTGGCTCTGCTCTTAGTCCGTACAAGCATTAAACTCAATTTTAATCTTCTCAAGAAACTCTGACATGAGTACTAATTTTATAACAAGGAAACAGGCCGAGAGGTTAACTGGCTTACCTGAGGTCACCCCGCTGAAAAAATGGTGGAGACAGGTTGAGAACGCAGGCACCTTGGCACTCAGCTCAGGCTCCTCACCACCACACTAGACTGTCCCTCAGGAACCAAGAGTTCTTTCAGAGGTAGAGAGGCAGAGCAAGCTCTTGAGCCTGCCTCCTGAAACCCTGCCTTTGCTTCTCCTTTCAGCTCCAAGACTGCCCTGCGCATTGGGAGCAGCGATACCCAGCTGGATGAAGTGAAGTCAGTACCAGCCACAAGCCACCTGGTGAACCACCTCAATTGCCCCATGTGCAACCGGCTGCGCCTGCACTCATTCATGCTGCCCTGCAACCACAGCCTGTGTGAGAAGTGCCTGCGGCAGCTGCAGAAGCACGCCGAGGTCACCGAGAATTTCTTCATCCTCATCTGCCCAGTGTGCGACCGCTCGCACTGCATGCCCTACAGCAACAAGATGCAGCTGCCGGAGAACTACCTGCCGGGCGGCCTCACCAAGCGCTACATGCCAGCAGCCCCACGGCCTACCTCAGAGTGGCGCTTTGACCGCTTCCTCCGGGCCCATCCTCTGCCAGGTCTGCCGCAACAGGCCGCATAGCGTTACACAGCGCTGCCATCACTTGCCGCCGTCAACCTGTGCAACGACTGACCTCAAGCGCCCTTCCACTCGATGGTTGGCCATGCAACGACCACGTCTTTGCTGGCACCAGCGCCGAGGAACAGGACGAGAAGATCTGCATCCACCACCCATCCAGCCGCATCATCGAGTACTGCCGCAGTGACAACGAATTGCTCTGCACCTTCTGCAAGTTCTCTTTCCACAATGGCCACGACACCATCAGCCTCATTGACGCCTGCTCCGAGAGGGCCGCCTCACTCTTTAGCGCCATCGCCAAGTTCAAAGCAGGTCCTCCCCTTCTCCACTCCTTCAGCCTAACTTCTAGTTCAGGAACACATGGGGAAGATGGCGTGGGGCAATCTGTTAAGTGAGTGCCTTAACAGATTCCACCTAGTGGAGCAATCAAGACACCAGGAAACACTGTGCTATCCTGCAAGTCACTATCCTATCCTGATGTCCGCTCCTGGTAACCACTACCAGTCACTTAACTTCCCCGTGCCTTGCTTTTCTCACCTATGAAATAGGGGAATAGTAGTGACCCCCTCACTGGAGTGCCGTGAGGATTAAGTGAGTTACTCTATGTAAAGAATGCAAAAAGTCATATGACAAGTGCATAAAGATTCTATAATCTTGATTATAATCTGCATGTCCTCAGGTCTCATTTTCTCCTTTGGAAAATGAAGACTTTGATCCTATAGTATACTGACGTTCTGTGACATTCTAAGGTGTTCTGTCACTGTTGGATCTCTTTGGTTTTCCTAAATGTGCAGGGGGAAAGAATTAAGTCAGTGCTGAGAATTATCTCAATGTTAAATTTCCCTCCATGAATTTTTTCCAAAACTTGCAGATGCCAAAGTAAATAAACTGGCAGCAAACATATAACAACAGGGACAACTCATAACTAGCCAATGGTATTCTAGTCAACAGCTTATTTTTCCTCTGCATTCTTGTTCGTGGTGATTTGGTTGTTTTATATTGTTACATATAATATTGCTTTAAGTGAAATAATATTTCAGTGATGGTTTCAGTGATGGAACCAAGCATAATAATATTTCACAGGATTCAGCAAAGAGCCCATAATTTCTGTTTCAGTGACAAAACCAAGTATAATCATATTTCACAGGATTCAACAAACAGCCCCATAATTTCTGGGTATGTCTCTACTTGGTCAGACATTAGAATCCAAAAGATTCCTTTAGTGCCCTTTACCCTCAGGAATAGTTCCTTGTATAAAGGCCAACTTAACTCAGGCCTGTGGAGCACATTTTGTCTAATCTCAATAGTGCTACAGTACAGGCATTAAAATGTCCTCCATGGATAAGCCAACTGTGGTTCAAAAAAATAATTAGGACAGGCAACTAATAAGTGGCAGATGCAGTCTATTTGACTCCAGTGTCCACCATTAATTCCACAACACTTATTTGACAGTCTACTCTGTGCTAAGCAGTGACCAGAATCTGAAGATGAAGAGATTGCAGGGGAGGAAGGGGGAACCACCACCACCATCCATGGTCTGTTTCATTAAGGAGTGGCCTGCAGTCAGTTACCAAAGTGCACCAGATCAACCCAGGCCTTTCGCATTGTCAGATCTGTTAGTCTCCAACATTCAGATAGGCCTACACACTGGGAGGGAGGCAGCTTTTCCTTGAGCTGCACAGAAAGGTCCCATTGGATGTAAAGGTGGGTCCGAAACAGGTTTATGCTAATGACCACATCACCCCTGACCTCTCAGCAGCTTCAGGAATACCTTGATTTTTCTCAATTGCCACATACCTGGAAACCTTGCTTGTCAATTGACATTTCTTTAATTTTGGAACCACCACCAGGGAAGACTTCATATTAAAGGAACCCTGCAGGAGCCACATATTACCAAGAAAATGGTAGAACTGTTGGTTCCAAAAGGGTTTTCTGAAGGTGGGACTCACTGCCTCCCTAGGCCAGGGCTTGGCTGAATTCTTTGGCCAAGCATGGCGAAGGTGCTGCTTTCTACAGCCTACTGTGCCTTCCATCCCTCTGTAGGGAACCTTGTCCTTAATACATGTGAAACTTAGGATAGTTTTCTGAGTGCAGGGCACCTAAAAGTCAGACAACAAAGCTCAACTCAAGGTGGGGGGAAAATGCCTGTCCAAATTCCAAGGAACCCAGCAGTTGGAAAGGGAAAAAGGGATAATAGGTAAATTAGATATTGGCTGTAAGTAAATAATTTAACCTTTCATCCTTGACGAAGAAAGAAACAGACACACAACATTTTTTTAACCAGGGTTCAAACTTGTTCGTGAGCACTTGATTCACTTTTCTGGGAGGTACCATAAATTGGCATTCTAAACAGATCTCCGGGTTATTCAAAAGCAAGTGATCTGGGAATACACATTGAGAAACTTGGGAACCTAGAGAGAAGATCCATTTTAGAAACTTGACTAAAAACTGATGCCCCTGTCCCATCCACACAGAGGTGCAGGCTCAGCAAGACGGACTTTTAAAAAACTCCTCATGTGATTCTATGGTGCAGGCAAGGTTGAGAACCACTGGAATAAAGGGAGCTCAAAAGTTTAGGTACCTGACACTCAAAGTGTGGTTCAAGGACCAGTAGCACTGGCATCACCTGAGAGCTTGTTAGAAATGCAGAATCTCAGGACCCACCCCAGGCCTAGTGCACCAGAATCTGCATCTTTAACATGATCCCAGGAGATTCTCTGGGTTAGATTCTAAACCTCACTGTACACTGCCTCACCTGGCTTCCTGAGCCCCAATACAGGCCCATTGATTCAGAATCTTAGCAGATGAGTCCAAGAGAAGTGGTTTTTTTTAACACTCTCTCAGGTTATTCTGGTACTCACAGAGGGCTGAGAGCCACAGCGGAAGCAATTAAGAACCTAGTTTGGAGCTAGACAAATAGAATTAGGGACAGAGCCTAGTTTCTCCCATTTACCTGATATGTAACACTGTGCAGTCACTTAACTTCCCTGGGCCTCAAGCTTTTTCATCTATAAGTGGAAACAATATCTTCCTTGTAAGAAGATATATGTGATATATAATAACATATGGATCTGGTCCATAAAAAGTGTTTAATAAATAGCAACTAGTTTTAAGTGTATTGCCTAAAAAAGAGAGCTTGATTTGACTTCGTTTAAAATCAGCTCTTGCAGAGCTTTCATATTTGTAGAAGTTTGGGATGGGACATTTCTGGCTTCCTCTGTCTTTTTTCTCCTCCTGGAGATGCCTTCTTCCCCTCATCTAAGAAATTTTTATCCTGCTTCTCAAGACTTTGCCCTACATAAGCCTAATTAATCCCTAATACAGCAAGAAATTTCCTATCCAAGTACCTTTAACAGTAGGTAACTATTGAATAGTCAAAGAAAATAATGCACAAAGTAGAATTCTGGTTGCCATAGTCACAGTGCATTGGGGAGGGCAAGAAACACTTCTCAGCACTGAAATCGCACCCTGGTAGTTTCCCTTTCAGTCTCACCTGCATCACCTCATCTTTTCTGAGCCACTGTGAGAAAGGAGATGGCAAGAAAACAGTGGGGCTTCAGGGAGTTAGCTAGAGAGTGACACTGCTGGCATTCACCAATGAGATGTTAGAAGACAGGAAAGAATGGCTTTTACTCAACAAATACATTTTCTCACCTCTACACACCATAGTCATAGTGGTAATGTGGTCCCTGTTCGCATGATCTGACAGAATTCTAGGGTTTCCCATACTCAAGTGCACACCTTTGTTACAATGACCACCACTCACAGAAGTCCAGCTTCCTATGAACCCAGGATAGTGTTATGAACCAAGTGCAAAAATAGCTAGTCATCCCCACTCCTGAGTAAAATTTGGTGAGGATTATTGCCCATCAATTCACTGAAGAGTTTACCTTCATGAGAAGAATCTTATCTGTAGAAGATTGACATTCTTCTAATGGCCACAGAAGGTTGACATTCTTCAGATTGCTCCTTAATGCCTCAAATCCTTTAAAGCTAACAAAGGTATTCATTTCACCTTTCACATAAAGCTCATTTCACAGACAGAGATGTGCCACATGCTCACCCTGCTATAGCATCCTTCAATTATAGTATCTTTGGATTTATTCATAACTTGAGCACAGATGCCCTCTCATAATCACATCCATATCCTTAGTGCCTAAAAGATACATGGCATGTAACAGGACTCCAGTAAATGTTTGTTGAATGACTGAGTGAACTTAAAATCCAAATACCATATGAGGGGCACAAGATAAATTGGTTTTCCTTGAAGTGTGACAGCAGACTCTTTTTTGAAAGGAGTGGGGGAAAGGCAAAGAGAAGTGACATAGCTGAACCACAAGAGAAACAAAGCGGGGAAAGGGCATGTAAGAGAGCCACCTCAATGAAGGGAAGCTTTGCTGATTTCCCACTGTTGTATAGGGCTGGAGGCTTAGCGAATGATGCAAGACAACCTTTAGAAGTAGTCAGCAGAAACTTAGTTCTTCCTCTTACCATTGCCAAAGCTTAGGTTTCCGACAGGGAAAAGCAGGCACCAGTCACTTTGTGACTTCACCTCTTCTCAAGTCCAACTTGCAGACAATTGAAATCTGGTAAAAACCAATACCAAGGCTGGGCTTGAACTTCCAGTCTCAGAAGGGATTACTGTTACAAGATAGAAATATCCCAGGGAAGGATCAGAGGGGGAAGAAGGGGAAGGTGTAGTAAGGAGGCCAAATTCATTTCATAAACCTATTCTAGCCTGTTTCAGCCCAACTACAAGTGCCTTCCCTCCCTCTTCATTCACCCCCTTGGAGCCCAGGGTAATTTGTTCTAGCTTGCTACCGGCTTTGACATCTGGGGAGATGAAAATTTTAAAAGTAACTAACTTGGCATTTTTGCAGTCCGATATGAAATTGATAACGACCTAATGGAATTCAACATCTTAAAAAACAGCTTTAAAGCTGACAAGGAGGCAAAGCGAAAAGAGATCAGAAATGGCTTTCTCAAGTTGCGCGGCATTCTTCAGGAGAAAGAGAAGATCATCATGGAGCGGATAGAGAATCTAGAAGTGTCCAGGCAGAAGGAAATTGAAAAATATGTGTATGTTACAACCATGAAAGTGAACGAGATGGATGGTCTGATCGCCTACTCCAAGGAAGCCCTGAAGGAGACTGGCCAGGTGGCATTCCTGCAGTCGGCCAAGATCCTGGTGGACCAAATCGAGGATGGCATCCAGACCACCTACAGGCCTGACCCACAGCTCCGGCTACACTCAATAAACTACATGCCCTTGGACTTTGTTGAGCTTTCCAGTGCCATCCATGAGCTCTTCCCCACAGGGCCCAAGAAGGTATGCTCCTCAGGGGACTCACTGCCCTCCCCCTACCCCGTGCACTCAGAAACAATGATTGCCAGGAAGGTCACTTTCAGCACCCACAGCCTCGGCAACCAGCAGATATACCAGCGAAGCTCCTCCATGTTGTCCTTCAGCAACACTGACGAGAAGGCCAAGGTGGGTCTGGAGGCCTGTGGGAGAGCCCAGTCAGCCACCCCCGCCAAACCCACAGATGGCCTCTACACCTACTGGTGCACTGGAGCAGACAGCCAGTCTGTACAGAACAGCAGCAGCTTTCACAACTGGTACTCATTCAATGATGGCTCTGTGAAGACCCCGGGCCCAATTGTTATCTACCAGACTCTGGTGTACCCAAGAGCTGCCAAGGTAAGAAAGGTTCTGGGCCCAGTGGGGAAGGTGGGAGGGTTTGGGGTACAGAGTAGAAGTGAGTAGTCAATAAAAGTTGCACTTATCTCTTTGACCTCTAGGATCTGGTCACTCAAATCTGCTCCTCTAGACTCTTTGTGGTCATCCCATTCAAAAGGGATAAGTTCCGGGAATCTTAAGTAACCCAAGATTAGCTTAAACCAAACAGTCAATATATTTAACTTATAGTCGTAAATATATCTGAAAGCCCTACCTCCACTGCAAAGGCAACTTCTCAACTGAAAGAGAACCCAATTTGGGAACCAAAGTAATTTGAAGACACTACTTGACAGTGTAATGTTTCCCAAAGGAAAGCCTGTAATAGAGACAGCACAGAAACTGGAGTTACAAATGCAGGCTCCATTACCTATCAGCTGTTTCCTGTAAATTGCTACCTTTCCTAAAGCAAATATCCAGACTTTCTATGATTTGGAAAAATTGGGAGGATCATCCCCGATGAAATTTCAACTCTTCTGAGATTCAACCCGCCTTGAAGGCAGAGAGTGAAGAGTAGAGTCTCTCACAGATCTCTATAAGTGCCATTGCCTGGCTTCAAGGGACATGACTTCCCTTTGACCCTCTTGACCTAGCATGGACAACATGAACAAATGACCTTTTCTTTAACGTACCTTTCAAATCTAGCTGAACCCACATTGAATTGTTTGTAGAACACTTTATTAAGGTTTATGGAGGAAAAAAATTAACATGCAATGAAATATTCTATTTGAGTGCCTCTTTCCTCCTCTTGGATTTTTTTCTAGAGTCAGCCCATGGCCTGCTCCCATGTGGCAGAGTTCATCTTTTGTCTCCCATAATCTGAGAACACTCCCAAAGACTTTTAGATCCTTGAGTTCTAAACTAGCAGTTCTCAAACATTGATGGCACCTGGGAATCTTGTTAAAATGCAGATTCTATTTTAATAGGTTTCAGTGGGGGCTGAGATTCAGGTTCTCACAAACTTCCAGGTGCTGCCAATGCTGCTGTCTACAGCCTACACTTTATTATTAAGGATCTAAAAAATGAAGGCCAGACACAGACCAAGCTCTACTTTTCCATTCTCCTGACACATCATAATCTATGTTTTGTTGTCTATAACTGACACAAAGAACAACCCATACTTTGCAAGATAGAACATTCCATGGGCTATTGACATAATGAAGTGTTTCTGCCCTTCACATAAGCAATGCCCATAACTGAGCAGCTGAACTACATTTCCAAATGATACTAGATCAGCAAGGCCTATAGTGTATGCTTATTACCTCAGGGATAGCACTGGGTCTCATCTCCTGGCCAACTCAGACCTCTTAAGAAGTTGGTAGGCTCTTGCTATGGAGCCAGAGGATTGGTAGTATCTGCTTTATACCTGGGCATGGAAAACAGTCACCCCATGCCACCTATTAGTCATCCCTGATGAGCTCAAAAAAGGGACCTACGCAAAACAACTCAGTCAAGTCATTTGCTGTCAAAAGAGGACACCTAAACCTATTGCCAGACAGTGATATTTGATTTTAAAATATCATTGATTCATATTTTAGGATAATGGAATGGACTTTATACAGGAATCATAGTGCTTAGCAATGCAGAAGATTAAGTTTATGTTAACATCACTCTCAAATCTTTAGGATTTTAGCATGGAAAATATTCTAAAACTTAATGTTGTAACTTTTCAATATGTATTGTTAATATCCTAGAGATTTTTTTTTTTAATGGTGACTAAATTAAGTTTATTTCCAAATGAGAAACACTTTAGACATTAATCAATTCAAAGCTATAGAAAGGTCAGTTTATTTCTCTGAATTACAAAAACTTGATTTCCTTAATCCATTTCAATTTCTAATAAAGTCAAGAGTTAACTTGTTATCTGTTTCTTTTTTTTTTTTTTTTTTTTTTTTTAAGTTCTAGGGTACATGTGCATAACGTGCAGGTTTGTTACATATGTATACTTATGCCATGTTGGTGTGCTGCACCCATCAACTCGTCAGCACCCATCAATTCATCATTTATATCATGTATAACTCCCCAATGCTATCCTAGAGATTTTTTAAACTCAATTTTAGTTCTAGGAATCTCTTCCAAGAAAATTCTTAAAAATTCAGACAAATATTTATGCCCAACAGTATTTATTACAGCATTTATTTATTAGAGTATAAAATTAGAAACAACCTAAATGTTCAACCATAGAAGGATTAAATTATTTCAGGAGAAATTTTAAAGATGGTAGTTTACTGAATTTTTAATGATTTAGGAAAACATACAACATAAGTAAAAGAAAATAGAAATCAAAGCAACATAATCCAAGTTATATATATATATGTTTGTGTGTGTGTGTGTGTGTGTTCTGAAATTGCAAAGAAATAATAATGAATTAACTGAATTGTGAGATTACGAGTGATGTTTATTTTCTTCCCCTCTATTTTCAGTATTTTCAAGCAGGAGGACAATTGTCACCTCCATGTTGGCTGACAGTAACAGTCACAAACCTTCTGTTTGTGAAACTCATTACAAGCATCATGCCAGGCCTCATCACACAGCCTTCCAAGACTTGTGCATGGTCTAATTAAAAGTCTTCAGCAGCTACAGGGGATGGGGTCAGCTTTAACTCACCCCACAGATAGTCAACATCACAAATCTTTAACAGAAAGAAAACTGAATGATGTATACTAGTACCACACCAGTATGTTCATTTCTTCCATAGGTTTACTGGACATGTCCAACAGAAGACGTGGACTCTTTTGAGATGGAATTCTATGAAGTCATTACTTCCCCTCCTAACAACGTACAAATGGAGCTCTGCGGACAAATTCGGGACATAATGCAGCAGAATGTGGAGCTGCACAACCTGACCCCCAACACAGAATACGTGTTTAAAGTTAGAGCCATCAATGATAATGGTCCTGGGCAATGGAGTGATATCTGCAAGGTATTGTGTACATTATTTCTCAGATTTTTTTTTTTTTCTATGATAGGTTCTGGATGAGGCCCTGTTAAGATGATCATGAGATTATAGAACTCACCATGGGACTCTTCCTCTAAGCACAGAACATTTGTTAACTTGAGGCCAAAGAGAGGGCTGCTGGCCTCAACCAGACTTTGCAGATGAAGCCTGAGAATTGTTCTATTTGATTCAAAAACATTTGTTCTAGGCATTGTGTAGAGATGTAGAGATTCAGAGGAAAATAAACAATCCCTGCCTTCAAGGTGCTCAGGGTCTAGTAAAAAAAAATTGTTGTGTGAGAAGGATATGAAATGGTTGTGGTATGAGAAAGATAAAAATGAGGTGCTATTCTCAGGCAAGGATGGGGTGCCAGATTTAACAAATAAAAATAGAGGATACCCAGATACAGATAAAACACCAAGACTGCCCAGAGCTGCTATCTTACCATATAAGCATAAGGATGTTCTTTGGAATCAGGGTCAATTATGTCTTAATCAGGAATTCTTTAGAAGCAAAAAAAAAAAAAAAAAAATCCATTCATTTCAGCTTTTGAAGAGAGAAATTTATGACAAAGATAGAGACCACTCCTAGGATATGCATCTGATCTGATAACCAAGGGAACTAGAGAGTTGTCAGTTTCTCTCCCTCTCTCTCTTTCTCTTCTCTTCCTCTCTCCCTGCTTCCTTCTCTTTCTCACTCTCTCATTCTCTTTGCTTCTCTCTGGATCTGCACCATTTTTGGCTAGCCCTTAGTTTCTGCTCCCTAAAATTCAGCTTGTATATGGTTTTGAATTGTCATGGCCCAACCTCTGTGTGACCTTAAAGCTCCAATGCCCAACAGCATCTGACCAACCATACTCTCTTTGTTTCCTTAGTCAAATGTTCGAGGAAAAGAATCCAAGTGGTTGCTACCTCTAGTAATAAAGGCAAAGCAGGAGTAAGGGTGGTCAGTATACCAACAGCAAATCTCCTAGGGTGGGACTACTCATCCTGGTTGCCAGCCCCCGGGGGGCATGCTCTGCCTCATAGAGTCCAGCACCCATGGACACACACACACACACAGAGAGAAAGAGAGAGAGAGAGAGAGAGAGAGAGACAGGTCAAACCTGGCACAGGAAGGACGTGGGATGGGGAAGTCTGCTAGTCACTCCTCCTGCCAGCCTCCAGCCAATTACACTGCTGCTCAGTTGCCCCAAAGCCCTTCTCATTCTTGATACCCTTCTCTTCAGAGCATGAAATGGGAATGCCCATGGCTGCCCCACATCCGCCTGTCTTCTTGACTATGGATTTTTCCTTCCTTCTAATCCCATCTGCCTTTTCAGTTTTTAGGAATTCCTCAAAATTGTCTTGCCCATGAAGGGCACTCAGTGCTGTTGCTAAATACATGTATATATATATATATATATGTATTTATACATATA
Source organism: Rhinopithecus bieti (assembly GCF_001698545.2). NCBI lineage: Eukaryota > Metazoa > Chordata > Mammalia > Primates > Cercopithecidae > Rhinopithecus > Rhinopithecus bieti. The sequence continues at coordinate 327,034 of NW_016815776.1, read as the reverse complement.
TACATATATACACATATATACATATATATATATATATGATATATATATATCAATCTATTATTTTCAGATGCCAGGGAAGGAACAGGCAGAGATACCAAAGTATGTAATCAGTCTACCACCTCAGTCCCTCTTGGCTTTTCTTAGGTAGAGTTTTTGTCACCCTCTGAAACTATGGACTCCTTGAGAACAAAATTCATATCTAATTCATGGTTCTTTCTCCCACAGTGCTTACCACAGCACTTTGCATATAGCAGGTTCTTAATGGTTATTGAATGAGTATATGAGTGAAAATGTGACCAAATAAATGAACATATAAAGAATGTCTAAATTAAAGAGTGAAGAAATAAATTGATAAATAAAATTAATAATTACAAAGTACCATAAGATGCCTGAAAGCTGTTAAGTGTTTTATATAATCAGTCAAGAAATAGCATTCCCCTTGAAACTGTGTTTATGTGATTAATTTGCCCACCCTGTAAAAGAAGGAAATGCATTCCAGTCCCTTTCTTTTTTACACAATATCTAAATGAGCAGAGCCCTAATTAATGAGGTTTTCTGAAAGCTTCATTTTTATCTGACTTGAGGAGCTGCAATATAGATTTTTCCTTCAGAAGCAATTCTTCCTCCCTTCTTTGTGATTATATTAGCATTCCAGAGGAAAGACTGGTTTCCTTAACATTTGTCATGATTTGCATAAGTAAAGCCTTCAATACCAAATGAAAATAAGATGTGTGTTTGAATGACATTTATAAAGTTTCATAAAAGTAATGACTTCATTTCTTTCCTATAAAATCAAAATTTTTTCCTTGGCATCAGTTCTATGCAGGTATTCCTGAAAGGTTTCACTTAAAATGTTGTAATGAGGCAGCAGAATCATTTCTTATTCAAAATGTAATATTTCCATCATGTATTTTGTTTTAAAAGTGAAATAACACCTTTTATGTTTTATTTGCATAATCTAGGACTTAGTTTTTAAGAGATGTATTTGGTGTATAATACATGCAGCAAGAAAATTAACTTTAATCATTTTGAAAGTTCCCTTTTGAAAGTCATCTTTATGTCAGATGGGGTATATTCACTATCACTAATCATCCCAACCACTGGGAAAGGAGGGAGTGATTGCTTCCATTTTACAGATAAGAAAAATGAGGCTGTGAGAAACAAAGTGGCCTCATGGAAGGAAGTAAAGTGTCAGGCCTCATGGAAGGACAAGGTGAGTGGACACCTTGGTCTACATCCAAGCCCACAGCCCTTTCTTCCCCCGTACCACAATCAGATGGAACTAAGTCTGGAACAGGGTAGGCTCAGCCCTGGGGACATAGTACTTTACTCTGGGAGAATGATGTCAAAGCCAACAGCAGGGAGGGCTGAACTTTTATTTTTTGAAAGTCAACATTATGCATTGAAAAGAGCATTGTATTTGGTCTTGTGTGCCTGGATTCAAGTCCCAACTCCACTAGCTGCAAGTCCATGAGGATAGGTGTTGGTCTTACACACCCTTCTGTGCCCATTGTCCCTAACTGAAAGCTTCTAACATCAAAGAGCCTAACTAGTATTTTTGAAGGGTAGAGAAATGTGTTTTTAGGTAAGTCATGTATGTGTTGACCTCAGTTTCTTCTCCTGCTCTTCCTCTGGTCCTCAATATATCTGTTGACCATCATTTCCATTTCTGAAAACAGTCTCCTTAGTTTGACTCACTGTCCCCCTCTGACTTTATATCTCAGCTGACTTCCCTGAAAGCTTCCCACAACAAATCTAAATGCCCATCTGTGTATTAGTTTCCTATTGTTGTTGTAACAAATTAGTAGTTTAAATAATACAAATTATTTATTTCCTTACAATTCTGAAGAAGTCCAAATGCATTTCACTGGGTAAAATCTGTGTCCGCAGTATTGTGTTTCTTCTGGAGGACCTGAGGGAGAATACATTTCCTTGCTTTTTCCAGTTTCTAGAAGCCACCCGCATTCCTTGTCTCACTCCCCTTCCTGAATCTTCAAAGCCAGCAATATTGGGCTGAGTCCTCACACTAGCATCTCTCTGGTTCTCTTCCACCTCCATCTTCTACCTTGAAGGTCCCTTGTGATTGCATTGAGCCCACCTGATAATTCAGGCTAGTCTCCCTACCTGAAGACCAGCTGCGCCGGGTGCAGTGGCTCACACTTGTAATCCTAGCACTTTGGGAGGCCGAGGGAGGAGAATCTCTTGGAGCCAGGAGTTTGAGACCAGACTGGGCAACATGACAAAATCCTGTCTCTACTAAAAATAAAAAAAAAGTCAGCCGGGTGTGGTGGTGTGTGCCTGTCATCCCAGCTACTCGGGAGGTTGAGGCACGACACTCGCTTAAGTCTGGGAGGCAGAGGTTGCAGTGGGCCAAGATCATGCCACTGTACTCCAGCCTGGGTGACACAGTGAGACTCCAAGTAAAAAAGTAAAAAGACCAGCTGACTAGCAACCTTAATTCCTCTTTGTTCTGTGTGTAACATAACATATTCAAAGATTCTGGGATTGGGACATGGACATCTCTGGGATCCATTATTCTGTCTACCACAGTGTGTAAAGTGGATGTCCTTGGTGTCTGATGTAGCTCAGGAAGTAGTCCTGCCAGCTGCCCTGAGTCTCTGCAGTGCTGCTGTCTTCCTCCTCAGCCTGTGCTCCTGCTGAAACCCCAGCCACACAGCAGGACTGCCTGTCCATCATGAAATTCCCTTCCTGATTTTTCCTCTTCCTGCTGCAGACTCTCAGGCTGAGCCACACACCTTCAAAGATTAGGGTTGGAGGTCATTCAATCTGAATGACCACTAATATTTCACACTCAGAATAACTACCCCAAGCCTACCCGCACAGCCACCCACACACTCATAGTGGCTCTGTGCCCTAAAATGAAACCAAGATGGTTTGCATTCTTTATCTCCTTAGAATTTATTCTTTTCCAAAGAGCTCCTGACCTTTCATGTAAGTAGAACCCTGTAGGTCCTTCCTTTACTTGCCCTGCAGATAGGCTTGAATCCTGGAACAAGTATAATTTAGGATCATGTTGGACCTGATTTCTTTTTAACCTCATGTACAGAGGTCTGAATTAATTATATACCTCAATTATGGTCCATCGTTAGCACTGATCTATACAAAGACCTATTCTTATTTATATATTCCCTTTTGTGACATTCATTCTGTTTTATGTGTTCTTCCATGATTTGCATTGTTGTTTTCAATGTGTCATTAATTTACACAATTAGCATTGTGTTACATATCTTACTTTGTCTCTTACCTTTTCTTCTTAAATGTTGTGTTTTTATGTTCCATCCATGTTGCTATGGGCATTTTGTCTTTTATTCCTTATAACATGTGATCTTTCAGAATGTGCATTTGTTCACCGTATGTTACCTCTCTATTTCAGGCAGGATGGACACCCAAGTGACCTCCAATAATGCTGTGGTGAACAGCCTTACATATGACACCTTATGGACACGATAGGGGTGTAAGGGTTCTCTGGGTTATTGATCAGTTTGCTAAGGCTTCCATAAGAAAATGCCACAGACTGGGTGGCTTAAACAAAAATTAGCTCTTGCACGGTTCTCAAGGCTGGAAGTCCAAGATCAAAATGTTGGCAGAGTTGGTTTCTCTTGAGACCTCTCTCCTTGGTTCACAGATGGTCACCTTCTCACTGTGTTCTCACATAGTCCTTCCTCTGTGCACATGCATCGTGATATCTCTCTGTGTTTAAATTTCCTTTTCTTATAAAGACAACAGTTAGGTTGGATTAGGGTCCACTTTAATGGCCTCATTTTAATTAAATCACCTCTTTAAAGGCCCTATCTCCAAATATATAAAGGCCCTATCACACTCTAAGTACTGGGGGTTAGGGCTTCAACATATAAATTTGGGGTCAGGTGCAATTCACCCCATATTAGATACATATTATGAGTGAAATTTCTAGGCCATTGACATGTGGATACTTAATTTGACCACATCCATGTACACTTCCATAAGGAGTAGATTAGAGCTACTATACCCTAGGCCTCACCTACATTTAGCAAGATCCAACTTTCTATTATTTTGCTAGCCCAATAGGTATAAAATGATATGTCCTTATTATTTTAAATTTCATTTTATATTTTTGTTAGTTTTCAGGATTTCCTTTTCTGTAAAGGACCTGTTGATATCCTTCGCCCAATTTTCTATTGCATTTTTCTTTTTCTAGGTGATTTATAGGACGTCCTTATATATTCTAGGTAGTGGTTTTAGACATTGCTATTATCTTCTCTTCTGACATTTGCCTATCAGCTTTGTTCATAGTGTACTTCATAAAATAGCAGAAATATTTAATTTTGATATAATCAAAATCATCAATTATTTTTTCCTTATGGCTTAACCTTTTGAAGTTTTATTTAAAAAGTCCTTTCTTAGGATTAGATCACAAAGATAACCTTCTATATATTCTTTTATTAAATTTACAGTTTCACCTTTCAAATTTAGCTATTTAATCCGTCCAGACTCTGCCTTTGTATGTATCAAATGTATGTATGTACTCTGCCTATGTAGTCCTAGGTAGGGATGTTCTTTTTCACCATGTAGTGAACCAGTTTTCCCAATACCATCTACCAAGCAATGCCTATTCTTCGTATTTATACAATGGCAATGCCACTTTTATATTCAGTTTCGATATATTTAGGGATATGTCTCTGAGCACTCTATTACATGCCACGGGTCTATATTCCTGCTCTTATATCAATACCATACTTGCTTTATTATTCTTGAACCTCAGCTTTCTGCCATGTCTATATGAACTGCTAAGGTAAGTATGCACATTACCCTTCTTTCTTTTTTAGAAATTATTTAGCTAGTCATAGAAATATATTTCTTCATATACATTTTGGAGTAACTTGAATTCTTAGAAAACATTCAGATAGAATTTATTCAGAAGGCATTGTGTTTCTAAATTAATTTGGAAACAAATAGTATTTGTATAATATGTTTGAACATTTACTCAAACCATAGTCTATGTTCTTTACTGGGGTGTTTAAGTTTTCCTACATAGGTACATGTATTCCTGGTTAAACTAGATTGTTTAGAGATCTAACATGCAGCATGAGGACTACAGTTAATAATATTGTATTGATAGAAAATTTGTTAAGGTTTTAGGTGCTCTTTTCACACACACACAAAAAGGTAACTATGTGAGATGATGGGCATGCTAATTTGCTTGCCTATAATAATTATTTTATTTTGTATACATATGTCAAAACATCATGTTGTGTACCATAAATAAATAAGCCAAATAGTTTACAGACTGTTGATATTATGAATGTTATTTTATTATATTTTCTAATAGATTACCAGTTTAGAATAAAGACTATTTCTGTTTGTAGGATAATCTTGATTCCAGCAGTCTCAAAAACTCTCTTACTATTCTGAGACCCAATCTGCTATTTCTGCTTTTTTTTCCAGGCATATGATCCTGTCTCCTATTAAGAATGATGGTTTTATCTGTTTACTTACAATTCTTGCAACTCTATTTCTTTTTCTTTCCTTATGACTTTGGCCAGAACCTTGAGTCATACATAAAATTGTGGCAGTGTTAGTAGATATCCTTGTCTTATTCCTGACATTAACATTTCTCCATTGAGTTATTTTTATTTAGTTTGTATGGTATATAATCCTTATTAAGTTAAGGAAAATTACTTCTACTGCTAGGTTTCTGAGAAATAGGTACTTATTAAGTTTTTTGCATTATTTGAGGTAATTACATGATTTTTCTCCTTCAGGCCATTATTCATGAAGTGAATTACATTGATTGATTTTTCTGATACTAAATTCCACTACCATTCATGGAATAAATCCTGTGTGTTCATGATGTATTACTTTTTATTACAGTTGACTTCGGTTAGCTCATATTTTATTTTGGATCATTGCATCTATAATTATAAGGGAATTAGACTCAATTTTGCTTATATTGTTTTATCTGGTTCTGGAATCAATATTTCACAAGCTTCATAAAAAGAGCTGGGAAACTTTTACTCTTCTATTTTCTAGAATAACTCTTTCTTAAGAGTTTGGTAGAATTCATCTGAAAAGCAATATAAGCCTGGGGCATTTGGGGCAGGGAAGAGATGTCAATTATCATTTCAATTTCTTTAATATTCCAAGTTTTGTTTTTCTGTTTCTTCTGTCCTCCTTTCTACTCGATTCCCTTGTTCATAGACACACCTCCATCCTCACTGCTCCATTCACATATCACATACAGTCTTTATCTTTGAAGATTCTGACTATACTTTAAAGCAAAACCTCAATCTCCTATTTATGAGTTGATTCCTAGCCCCTCATAGCACCGTTCCATCTTCCTCATGCCCTCTGATAACTCTGTGTGTATCTTAGACATTATTTATACTACTTTTATCAGGATTATCTCTATGCATTATTTCCATTTCTACTCAGCAATGGATAATCTAATATCATGTATATAATATGACCTTTGCCTTGCATGCAGCCCTGTTTTCTCTAAAACCAAAAATTTTGTAAACGTAGACAGCATAATGCTAATAAGGGTCTGGCTTCTTTGTTTTTGCCCTTTCCCTTTATATACAAATATAGAAGGTTAAAAGCTTTCTATATAGAGACTTGTGCCCTGTATAAACATTCCTCTTCACTATCCAAACCTCACCCCCATTCTATCTCAAGTCCTCATTCACCTCAGTAGAACCCATTGATCCAGTGGACTGTCTCATCCCTGGGTCTCGACCTCACTCCATAAATGTTTGGGGGGAAGGAATGGATATGCTGCCAGACCAGACTAGTGAAGAAACCCAGTATCTTCAAGGTAAGACATGGAGGGCAACATCTAAGCTAACTTGGTGAGATTTCTAGGAGGGTTCTTCTTACCCCTCGTGCCTGGTACAGTCTTTCTTTTTCAGGTAGCACTGACCATTCGCTATGATTAAAGATAGTATGAAGTGTTTCTGCTAGCATCAAAGGAAAACAATTGGCAGATTTACAAATTATAGTTCTATTCACTGTTCATCTACTTCTCTAAGAATCTTCTCTTTTCCATAACTAGGGTTGGGACCACAGACATGAAATACTGTCATTTCCCCCACACCCCAATCAAGGTGCTCATGGTCTGGTAAGAAAGTCAGACACATTAGCTGAAACTTAACAACTGATAAGGGCTGTGACAGAACCAAGTTCTAATGACTGAGGAAGGATACAGGGGATCCTCTATGGTGAAGCTCACCTGCGGTCCAGCCCCCTCACTGTCATCAGCACTCAGTCACATGAGCTACCCTAAAAGGAAGTAGGATCTGACCTATGGAATTACAATCCCAGCACACTGTAGCTGTGGGGTTTTGGGAAAGCTGCCTGGTCCTTCTGAGCCTCAGCTTCTTCGTCTATAAAGTGGTGCCAACAGCACTGGCCTCATGTGGTTGTCGTGAGGAGTTAATGAAATGATGTGTGTAGTGTCTGGCATGCAGAAGGGCCCAGACTACTGGGAGCTGTTGTCTATTGGGTGCCATGACTCTGCTTCTGATTGCAGGTGGTAACACCAGATGGACATGGGAAGAACCGAGCTAAGTGGGGCCTGCTGAAGAATATCCAGTCTGCCCTCCAGAAGCACTTCTGAGCCCCTTCAGAGCAGGAAGCAACCTCAGACACATCACAAAGTAGACGTATATACACACACATATGTATGTATATTTTTCTCACCACATTCTTCAAGGAGGTTGTAGACAAATGTTTCCGTGACCTCTCAGCTTTCCAACAGTAATCTTGTAAGAGCTAATAAAAGGAAATACCTGACATGGCTTGCTGTTTGTTCAGTGACAGCTATTCGTTATGATGGCAGTAATAAGCAAGACAGTAAGTCTGTATGTTTCCATCTGCTCAGGTCTAGTCCTAGGCTCAGAATTCTGTGGTGTTTTGTAGGAGCACCACCCAGCTTCTGGATGGTAAAAAGAGCACTGTATTTTGCAGTCAGGACCCCCTAGGTGTGCGTTCTAATGCAGGCCTAACTAGCTTTGAGTGTTTGGGCAAGTTGCTGATTGCCGCGGAATTCATTACCTCACCAGGTAGTCTATTTTAAGTAGCCAACATTAAAATGTTTTTCCTAATTATTGAACTTGAATTTGCCTTTTCACAACTTTCAGCCCATGGTCTGAGGTCTACTCTAAGTCATAAAGAGTGAGAGCCCTCCCTCTTCTCCTTCTGGACATAGCAAAGGAAGAGCGGCAGAATGCCTGGTTAGAGGATCCGCTATGGTCATTTGAAACAAGGCATGGAAGAATGACAAAATCATGTATCAGCTCCAACCTCGCTGAACTGAACTTGGCCTTTCAGACAATATGAAGTCCCTAGAATTTCTTGTCATACAAGGCCCTATCTGCCAGAAATGACCCTCTACTGAACCCCACGCCATTTCTTCCCAGAAAGCACCACCTGTCTTTCAAGACTCAGCTCAACCACTTTCCCCAGTGATCCTCCAAATGAGGATGACACCTTTCTCCCCTGGGTCCCCACTAAGCACAAGGCCCTCCTGTCCCACCCCTATTCTCCATAGAGACACTCATTCCAGCCCTATGATACTTAGGAGCCCTTATTTGTCCTGAGTCTTAGAGCAGAGATGGTGTCTCATTCATCTTCTATCCTCAGTGCTTGGGACAGTGAGGCACACATTACATGTTAGTACCAGGAGGGACACACCACAGCTGAAAGGCTGACACATAGAATGACTCGCCTCTGAATATCCCCAGGTGCCAGTTTGCACATGAAGGTTTACACACAGAACTGGGACTGCCCATGAAAAGGACCAGGCAGTAACTGGTCTCCATTTCCTCTAACGCCATCCTTTTCAGGAGCTGTGCAACGGGCAGATGTGGTCAGCCCATCTGGCTTCACCAGTAAGACTTCAGCTCTGCAACCCTTTATTTTTCATCACTGCCAGAAAAGGGCTATTCCACAAAGCGATCCATACTGAGGATCTTCTGATAATGTGAGAAAATGAAGCCAAGCAGATTCCTGCTCCACCCCCAGCAGTATTACAACAAGGCATACCCCAGGGAGCTTCATTATGATCCTATTACTGTAAATGATGGCTGGAATCCACCATCAGATTTGGTATTACCATATAATCATTTCTATAAAAGGCTTCAAAATCATTATTAGCACAGAGAATGAATTAAATGACACGCCAGCAGGGATTTTACTACTAACGAACTAAAATGAAATTAAACTAAAAAAAAATAGAACTCTATGAATATTACATTGCAGTGATCACACCTACTCATGGTACCAACAAGAACTAGGCTAGAATTAAATAAACCACAGCACCCTGATCTTGTGTCTCTGAAAACATCGAAACTTGCATTTAGTGACCAAGACAGCTAGTTAGATTCTTTAAGAAGCCCACTTAACCAGTAGCTGACCCATTCTACCAAATGCAATGTGGGTTTGTTAACGGCACAGAAACTGCACATTGTTTGGTCCCTGAGGTTATGGTTTACATCGCTTCCCTCCTCCCAGGCCCATGTCTGAGGTGCAAACATATATACGTGTGTGTGTGTGTGTGTCTCAAATATAATCAAGAGATTTGGAAGTATATGTTTATCAAAAATTCCACTATTTGAGCATATTCTCTCTGTATACAGCTACACATTTTAACATCCTTAACAGCCTTTCTTTAGAGAGGTGTCTATGGCCCTAATTAGAGATAATTAGTGGCAGTGTCTACTTGAGAACATCTTGCAGCCTGTTAGAACAGTTGCTAGTTAAATTTGTAGAAGTTTTTCTTGCCCCCCCTTTTTTTTGATAACCATTTTAGATTCATTCTTTCTGTTGGCACATCTGTAATGAGACCAGGGGACTGTGGGGACGCAGTGGTGAATTAGAGAGAAACAGTCCCTACGCCATGGATGTTATAGTCTAATGAGTAAGATAAAATAAATGAAGATATAAGCATGTAGATGACTGGAAATGAGAAGTACTAGGAAGGAAAGAGGCATGGAGCTAAGAGGTACCAACTTTAAAGAGGATGCCAGTGAAAGTCTTCTCAAAGAGATGAATTACAAGCTGCTTCCTCAAGAATGAGTGGGAGCCAGCCATGTACGAGCGGAGGAGAAAAGCATTTCTGGACAGAGGGGCAGTAGGTACCACAGCCCTGGGGCAGGAAAAGGCTTGGCATGTTCAGGTAACGAACACAGCTAGAGGCTGGAGTTCAGGGAACAAGGAGGGGAAAAAAGCAGGTAAATGGCCCTGGCAGAACTTGTGGGCCATCACAGAGAGTAAGTGTCTCAGGAAGCTGGTGAAGGATGTGAAGCAAAATAACATCACACTTGTATTTCCAGCTTAGTAGCATTACTTTCAGTTCCATGTGAAAATGAGTTGTGGAGGGCCAAAGGAAAAGGCAGGAAGACTGTCAATAAATCGACAGTCACCTGGGCTGGGAGGTGGGCTCCAGAAGGAGTCAGCAGCCCTCTGACCAATAGGGTACATGTGAGTGAGTGGGAGAGAGCAATGCCTATGAAGGATGAGGCCTGTGATTCTGGATTAAGCACTGGGTGATGGTGGATCCAGACAGGATAGGATGACAAGTGTCTGGAAAATATCAGAGTTCTGCCTTGGGTGAGTGAAGTGTGAGCTGCTTGAGGAACAGCCAAGCAGAATCAAATAGCAGCAGCTGGGTATTGTAACAGTTCAACTGAGTCAGGAAAACAGAGACTACACCAGTTATTTTAAACAGAGAGAACTGAAGATGGAGACTTGGTTAAACAGGTATTATAGGACTTTGAATAGAAAAGGGACACTGGGATAACACAGAGATGGCAGCTGCAGGGAGCTGCTATCACCCCTTGGGCTGGTGGAATGAAAGAAACAGCCTCTTAGATGGGATCCACATCTCTGAGGAGGGGTCACTGCCTGGCTATTGCAAGTGTATCTGAGAGGCTTTCATGAGGCTGGTTCTAGGAGTGTGGGAAAAAGTTGGAAACTGACAGCAACTGCCATACTGCCAATGCCCAGGAGAGACAATTGCAGTGATGGTGTACAGAATAGTGAACAAACAGAAAGAAGCTCTTTCCTTCTCCCCCTTCCAGGCTTGCAGTCTTCCTGTATTCCTCTTGTGTCCCCTCATTGCAGAGCCTAGTGGAGCTAGCTGGCCAAGGAAAAGATGTCATCTGCAAGAGCCCCAGCTCCAGCATTGCAGACTAAGTCCAAAAAAAGTTTCAGGGTTAAGAGGAAACAGCTTCATAATTAGCACAATTATGCAAGGCTAGAGCCCAAAGGATAAGCCTGGGATGGGGATACAAACTCAGAAATTATCAATGGATGTACTCTGATTTTCTAGAGTTCTCATGACATTGAGTGTCCTGACCTCAGCTAGGGTCTGCAGGGTAAACCAAAAAGGCACAAAGCTAGTTCTTGTCTTCAGGTTGCTTTCCATATTAGTCCAGTTTGCCTTGCTGTAAAGAAGTACCTGAGGCTGGATAATTTATAAAGAAAAGAAGTCTATTTGGCTTATACAGTTCTGTAGGTTGAACATGTAAGTAGAGTGCTGGCATCTGCACAGGTGAGGGCCTCAGGAATTTTCCAGTCATGGCAGAAGGCCATGGCAAGAGAGGGAGGAAGAGAGAGAGAGAGAGAGAGAGAGAGAGAGGCAAAGGTGCCAGGCTCTTTTAAACAGCTGGAACTCATATGAACTGCAGTGGGGGCACCAAGCCATTCATGTGGGATCCACCCCCATAACTCAAACATCTTCTACCAGGCCCCACTTTCAACAGTGGTGATTACATTTCAACATGAGATTTGGAGGGGACAAACATCCAAACTATATATCATTCTGCCTTTTGCCCCCTCCCACTGCTGCAAATCTCATTTCCTTCTCGCATTGCAAAATACAACCATCCCCTCATAATAGTCCCTCGACGTCTTAACTCATTCCAGCATTAATTCAAAAGTCCAGTCTCATTTGAGACTCTAGGTAAGCTCCTTCTACCAATGAGACTGTAAAATCAAAAACAAGTTTATTTACTTCCAAGATACAATAGCATTTGGTAAATATTCCTGTTCCAAAAAAAGAGAAATAAGCCAAAAGAAAGGGGCCACAGGCTCCATACAAGTCCAAAACCCAGCAAGGCAGACATTATACCTTGAAGCTTCAGAATAATCCCCTTTGACACCATGTTTCACATCCAGGGCACAGTGGTACAAGGAGTGGGTCTCCAAGGCCTGGGGCATCCCTGCCCTTGTGGCTTTGCAGGTTGCAAACCCCCTGGCTGCTCTCATAAGTTATAGTTGAGTGCCTGTGATTTTTTTCCAGCTGAGGGTGCAAGCTGCCAGAGGCTCTACCATTCTCAGGTCTCAGGGGTGTTGGCCCCATTTACACAGCTCCACTAAGCAACGCCCCAGTAAGGATTCTGTATGAGGACTCCAACCCCACATTTCTCCTTTGCACTGACCTAGTAGAGTCTCTCTGTGAGGGCTCCACCCCTGTGGCTGGCTTCTACCACATCCTTGTTTCCAATACATCCTCTGAAATTCAGGTGGAAACTGCCAAGTTTCCTTCACTCTTGCATTCTGCATGCCTGCAGAGTTAGCATCATGCAGAAGCTCCTAAGGCTTACAGCCTGCACCTTCCAAAGCAGCAGTCTGAACTGTACCTAGGGCCTTTTGAGCCACAGCTGGAGCTGGAGCAGCCAGAATGTGGGGAGCAGTGTCCTGAGTCTGAGTAGGCCAGCAGCGCCCTGTGCCTGGCCCCTGCAACCACTTTTTCCTCCTAGGCCCCTGGGCCTGTGATAGGAGGGGAGGCCTGGAAGATTTCTGAAATGCCTTTGAGGCCTTTTTTCCATTATCTTGGATATTAGCTCTTGGCTACCTTTTATTCATGCTAATTGAGCTAGCAAGTGGTTACTCCACAGCCTGCTTGTATTCCCCTCCTGAAAACACCATTTCCTTCTCTATTACATGTCCAGGCTGCAAATTTTCCAAACTGTTATACTCAGCTTCCTTTTTATTATAAGTTTCATTTTTAAGCCATTCCTTTGCCCCCATATCTGATCATAGGTTGTCAGAGGCAGCCATGTCAACTCCAACTCTTGAATGCTTAGAAATTTCTTCCATGACGTATCCTAGGTCATCATTCTTACATTCCAACTTCCTACAAATCCCTAGGGCATGGACACAATGCAGCCAAGTTCTTTGCTAAGACATAACAAGAGTGGCCTTTGCTCTACTTCCCAACAAATTCTTCATTTCCATCTGAAACCTCATCAGACTGGCCTTCACTGTGCATATTTCTATCAGCATTTTGATCACAACAACTTGAGTCTCTAAGAAATTCCAAACTTTCCCTTGTCCTCTTGCCTTCTTCTGAGCCCTCTAAACTCTTCCAACCTCTGTCCATTACCCAGATCCAAAGCCACTTTCACATCCTCAGTTATCTTTGTAGCAATGCCCCACTTCTCAGTACTAATGTTCTGTATTAGTCTATTTTGCACTGCTATAAAGAAATATGTGAAGCTGGGTAATTGATTAAAAAAAGAAATTTATTTGGCTCACGGTTCAGCAGGTTGTACATGAAGCATAGTGCTGGTGTCTGCACTAGTGAGGATTTCAGGAATCTTCCAATCACGGCAGAAAGTAAAGAGGAACCAGCATGTCACATGGCAAGAGAAGGAGCAAGAGAGGCAGAGGTTCCAGGCTTTTTTAAACAACCAGATCTCACGTGAACTAATTACCACGGTGGCGGGCTGGGGGTGGGGTGGG
>NW_016815776.1:241808-312907 GCF_001698545.2 Rhinopithecus bieti | reverse complement strand
GGTGTTGGGGGTGGCGGGCACCAAGCTATTCATCAGGAATCTGTTCCCATGATCTAAACACCTCCCACCAGGCCTCATCTCCAATACTGGAGATTACATTTCAACATGCGATTTAGAGGGGACCAACATCCAAACTACATCACTTTCTAACCACAAGAAAACCCTAAAGACAACTAGAAAGCAATTAGGCAGTTGCATATGTGGTTTTGCCTCTGGAGCAACGCGTCTCAAACCCAGATGAGCATCAGAATCACCTGTGGAGCTTTTAAAAATGTGGATTCCCAGGTCCCACACCAGACCCCATGATCAAATTCTGCAGGGTAGGGCACAGGACATCTGTATTTTCCAAAAGTCTCTGGGCAATTCTGGTTAACAGCCCTTTCCCAACCCAACAAGCATTGGGAAACACTAGCTGGTGACCTGAATTGTTGGAAGATGGTTTTTAGCTGTAGGGCCAGAGTTAGGTTTTAAAGACTGGGCAGAAATTGGATGAGGTGAGATCTAGAAGAAAGACTGCAATGAAGAGAGGATAGCATGCAAAAGAGCAGAGAGGAAGCAATGAAGGGGAAAATGAGCACCCAGAAAATGCTCATTTATTTCCAATATTAAACTCTCAGAGTTTACTATGTGCCACATCTCCCCTTTCTTGTTTTGAGAATGCCATGGTTTGAATGTGTCCCCCCAACAGCATATGTTGGAAACTTAATCCTCAGTGCAACAGTATTGAGAAGCGGGATCTTTTGGAGGTGATTATGCCACGAGGACTCTGCCCTCATGAGTGAACTGATGTTGTTATTATGGGAGTGGGTTCCTTACAAAAGGACAAGTTTAGGTGTCCCCCGCCCCCTACCCCTTGCTCTCTCTCTCTCACTCTCTCACCCTCTCTTTGCCCTTCTGCCATGTGATGTCTTCCGTCATGTTATGATGTAGCAAGAAAGCCCTCAACAGATGCCAGCCCCTGGATCTTGGACTTCCTAGCCTCTAGAAATGTGAATCAATAAATTTCTGTTCATTATAAATTACTTAGTCTGTGGCATTCTGTTAAAGCAGCACAAAAGGGATTAAGACAGAAAGGTAATGAGAAACATGGCTTGTGGGGAAACGTTGATGTCATTTAAACTGTAGATATCATTTCCACATTGCCCAACTCTAAAACAAATAAATAAATCCCAGATTCCACTCAATGTGTGTCTAATTAATAATATAATAAGTGCCTGAATTTAATATGGCAGCATTAAGAAAAAAGCACGAAGAGCTTCAGTGACAAGGCAGGGAATATACACAGGGAACAAAAAGATAACCTGAGTCCCAAGGCGGTGGGAGCACTGCTGCCTCTGAGTCTCCCCACTTCTGTCCATAGCCATGTCTTCCTGGGAAAAGTATTACCAGCACATAACCCCCCTTCCCCAGTAGTGAACACATATGTTCAGGCTCACACAAGCACATATGCATGCATGCACAAACATATACAGACACACACTCATACACACACAAACACACACACATCTGCAGTCACTGCTTCTGAACCACATCATCCATTCTGAGGTCAGTGAGAACTTATGAAACAATGCAGATCTACCTTGAGACTTAGAGGACTAGAAGATGGAGGAGGTGTGGTTCTAAGAGAACACTTTGATATCTGTAGCAAGAGAGAGGATGAGGAGGAAGGAAGGGCTGGCATAATGAAGAGAGTAGAGTGAGGCACTTTCCTGTTACCCTGGTTTTCAAATGATCTGTGAGGCCATTTTCATTTGAAATCAAGGAGCCTCTCTGCCAGAAAATGACCAGAAAAATCAGGTTGTGTAGAAGTTCCCAGAAAAGCTAATACATTCCAAGGCAGATAATTGACTAAATCTAGGAAAACATGCAATTTGGAGAAAAGCCCAAGGGGCACATGTTATTGCAAACGTGAACTGGGCCCAGAAGCCTGAATTGTTTATACCAAGTTGTAGAAGTTAGCAAAATAGGGTTCAAAAACTGGTTCTTCAGATGCTGTGAATTTGTGCATGACTTCATTTCCATTCCTTCAATTCCACCAGGAGCTATCCAATTTCTAAATTTTCTTTCAGGAAAAAATCATTTAGTTCAGAAATAATGCTTTCTATATAAAACAGTGGCTGTTTCAGGGATTATTTCTTTGATTTTTTTTTTCTTCCAAGAAAACCATTTAAAAAAAAAGTCTTTCATCTTAAAGCCAGACATGGGAAGTTTCTCTCTGAGCACCAAAGCAGACAGCAAATTCACTCAATACAAACTGACTGAATGCTACATCGGCCTGACCCCAGGCATGAGGAGCAAATAAAGTTCCATGGGCTTACACACATGAAACAGCAGGAAAAAAGTCCAGTCTCACCCCATGTTGGCTTCAGTGTCCAGGCCAAGTTTTGTGGAAGGAGTGGAACATCCCAGACATCATGAAAATGTAAGGGAATTAGAGCAGCAGAGAAAGAGATGTAGGCATGCCAGGTAGGGGAACACTCTGAAGAAAGGTAGAGGGGCTGGACTAGTATGTTAGATGGATGAATGACAAGAGGGATCTGTGGCCAGATTGTAGAGGCCATTGAAAAACAGAATGCGAGTTTATCCTGTGGCTAATGAGAAGCATATACAGGTGGTTGAGTTGAAAATTAATAATAATAACAATAAGTATAAAAGTAATAGCAAATACTTGTAATTATAATCTAGTAACTATACCAAGTATTTTACATATATTGGCTCATTTAGTTCTCACAACAACCCTATTATTATTAAAAACACTATTATCATCATCTCCATTTTACTGACTTGTAAACTGAGGCACAGAGATGTTAAGTAACTTTCCCAAGGTCACACAGGTTGTAAGTAGCACAAGAGGTTGAGATGGATCCTAGCTCTTGCTCTGGAGGCTGTGACGGATGAGGGTTCCATCCTGCTTTCTCACTATGCCCTGTCTCACAGAGAACTGGTCTTGAAAAATGATGCTGAAAGGCAGGAGAAACTCAGGTGAGAGGTAGAAGGGACCCGGCTATGTTCCTGGTTCTGTATCAGTATCCACCCTGGCCTCTCAAATCCTCCTTCATGACTTAAGCTGGCTAGAGTAGGGGTTCTGCCATATACAAGATGCTTTCCCTTCACCCTTTACTATTATCAGATTGGGACTTCTCAGCTGGAAAACTGTGCCTTCCTCAGCAGCACTTTAGCAAGTGCTTACTAAATGCCAGGCACTCTGCTAATGCTGGAGCCACTGAGATGAGGGAGACACAACCCCCACCCACCATCAGGAGGGAAACTAGAGCTGTCCTTCTCCCACCATGATCCTGCCTTGCCCTGCAGGCTGTGGCCTTTTTGCACAACTTCTGGCTTTCCCAGACAGATCCTTCCCCTTCCCCTGCATTGTGGTCTCACCTCAGTGGTGGCTTTTCCCCACAAAAAACAAACAAACAAACAAACAAAAAAAAAAAAAAAAAAAAAAAATGATCACTATTGTCCAAAAGTCAGGCATTCACTGTCCCTAACTAAAGTGTTTGTTTCCCAGTTTAAAAGAAAGTCACAGGTCTTCTGCAAGTAAAAGTGAACAGTTACGGTTTACAGAAATGGAAGAGATGAGTTTTTGAAACAAGCCCATTGCCTCTGTGAATTTAAAGATGAGAATCTCCCTACTGGGGTGGAGGAAACTCCACCTGAGACCTCTCCTGTGAGCAGCAGATTTTCTCAAAGGATTGGTTCCCAACTACAGAAACAAAGTCTTCCTTCTCAGCTCTCAGGAACAGCGGATGGGGAAGTGAAGTCCCTAACCCATCTGCAGCAATTTCCAGAGTAAATGACTCATTTGAACAATTGTTGCCTTCCTGGGGTGGTGCTCGGAGAGCCCCAACATCAAGGTACCCAGACTGGGTCTATATGCCTGTTTCTGCCATTTTCTGTAGGACCTTGTCAAGGTGTTTACACTCTCTTGATCTCAGGGCTTTATTCTGTAAAAGGGGATAGTAACACCCCTTGGGAAGGATGGTTGTGAAGACTACAGGGCTTTGGAATGAGAATACATCCCCATAGTCTCAAGCACGGTGCCTGGCCTGTTGTTGCAGGTACCCAATATTGAGAGTCATTGCTACAATTCCAGTGACAAGCCATGTGACTGCCATCATTCCAGCTAGACAAGCCTTGATGTGGTCTGCATCTTTCAAGGCAGAGACGTTCTGAACAATTTCCAGGGATACTGGACTCTGAGACTCTGGAAAATGGCAGACCCCATGAAAAGCTGATACACACAAGATTTTACAAAGGATTTCAGTGAAGTCAAGAAGTCCCTAATCTCAGTGTTGTGCCTCCACAGGATTCCAGAGATGCCAGGTTCAAAGGCCCTGCATTCAAGACAACTTGACTATCTCTGAGTTTGTTTATTTTGCACCGAGATCAGAGTGAGGTGACCTCCTTGCACTTTTTCCCAGGGCAGCCTCGGGAAGGCTATCATCACCTCTACTATGAACAGCTTAGAGGGATCTCCTGGACCAGGGAGGCCCAACATTTGGGGCACAGAGCCACCCATGAGCTCTAGGAATCATCATGCACACCAAGCACTGTGTGCAGACTGAGAAAAGAGCAGCACTTATCCCACACATCAGCTTGTGTCTTTCAAATGCAGGAAGCTGCTGGGGCAATGAACAAATACAAAATACAAAGAGCTGCCAAAAGCATATGCATCAGCCTGTGGAGGTACCAGGAATATTTTGACATTTAAGGAGACCCTCAAACTTGACAGCGTCAGAAATCCCTGCTGTGGTCCAACTGCCCTCTCCCTGGCCACTAATCCAGTGTAGGCATTGGTGATGGAGGGTTGCCTAGGCAATGCCTGAGCAATATGCCACCAGGAACAACTAATATAATTAAAGTGGAAACCTTTAAGAGCATGGTTTAAACAAAAGAGAATCATACCACATCCAAGGGCTCCTTTGTTTAGCTTCTGCAAATAAACCCCATTTTCAGAGTCCCTGGGTTGCAGTCTCTGCTTATAGCCACTTTGCCAGCTCTCCATACCTAGATTCTCATACACTAAGAGAAAGGTTTTGGTGGAGTTTATTTCTTTGTTTCTTTTTCCAAAATCATGCTATCTTAAAATCACAGAAACTAAAGTTAATGCTATGGTTTGGATGTGGTTTGTCCTCACCAAAACTCAGGTTGAAATTTAACTGCCAATGTAACAATGTAGGGAGGTGGCTCCTATTGGGAGGTGTTTGGGTTATTGCCTAGGCAACCCTCCATCACCAATGCCTACACTGGACTAGGGGCCAGAGAGAGGGCGGTGTGTGGGTTATAGGGGCAGATTCCTCATGAATAGATTAATCCTATCTGGTGGGAATAAGTTCTTGCTCTCATGGGAGCAGATTAGCTGCCATGAAAGCAAGTTGTTACAAAGCGAGGCTGCTCCTCGTATTTGGTCTTTTTTGCATATGCCCACTTCTTCTGCTCCCTGCCATGTTGTGACATAGCACAAGACCCTCACCAGATACAACTGCCCATCTTGAACTTTCCAGCCTCCAGGATCATCAGTCAAATAAATCTCTTTTCTTTACAAATTACTCAGATTCAGGTATTCTGTTGTAGCCACAAAAAAATGGGCTAAGACAGCTAAATTTAGCAAAAACAGTATTGCCTAATTTTCAAATTTGGGGAATCTATGGTTTAGTTTTCTCCCAAACCATTACTCAATCAAAATGTTAGGCTTAAACTGTTTTTAACGTACTGTCAAAACATCAAGAAATTTAACAATAGTAACAAGCAGAAATCCTGTACAGCAAGGAAATTTAACAATAGTAATAAGCAGAGATACCCTCATAACATAGGAAACGCTGAATAAATGAACGTTTTTTAGAGCACCCCCTTCATTTCTATGCATTCCTCCTCTGGTCAAGGCCTGTGCTCCTCCAGACTCTCCTTCTCCCCACATAAACTTCTAGGGGGCATTTGCCTTGAAATAAAGATGAATTAGCTTGCCATTTCCTTTTTTCCATTTATTTTCTTTGCAAATGACTCATCACCTTCATTACCTGCAATTTAGGAAAATTATCCACTGGGGGTGGTCTTCATTATTGCAGACCCAGAAATAATATTTGTATGACTTCAGAACCCAAACACCAACATGTTCTATATGTTTTTAGGTCAGCAGGGAGTTATAAGCAAATCTTTTTCTGCATCTTTTATATTTTTCTTCTACTTTCAATATAACGTAATCTATTTGATAATCAGAAAATAAAGTAAGTTGAAAATATTTTAAAGTTCTTTAGAATAACAAAGCAGCAAAATTGATCTGCCAAGGATATAACTTTTTTTTACTATTAAATATAAGAGCCATATGTTCCATGGTGTGCATGATAAATCCATGAACTAGTGGGATACAATCACAATCGAATTGCTTGCCCGATACCATTAATGGGCTGTTTATTGACCGAGGCGTGGTGGTTTACACCTGTAACCCAAGCACTTTGAAAGCCAAAGTGGGCAATCGCTTGAGTTCAGGAGGTTTGAGACTAGCCTGGCCAATGTGGCAAAACCCTGCCTCTACTAAAAATACAAAAAATAGCTGGGGCATAGTGGCACATGCCTGTAGCCTAGCTACTCGGGAAGCTGAGCAGGAGAATCTCTTGAATCTGGGGGCAGAGGTTGCAGTGAGCCAAGATCATGCTTGCTGACCTCTAGCCTGGGCAACAGAGTGAAGCTCTGTTCTCAAAACAAAAAAAAAAAAAAAAAGAGGCTGTTTACTGCTTAGTCATTTTTGCTTCCCCTATAGTCTGCATGTTGAGTTGGGCTCAAGGATGGTATGGTGCCAACTGCTGCTGCTGCTGCTGCAAAGAATCTGAATCCCATGGAATTCTGATGGTCTCATCTCGTCCTTTGGCCTTTAAGACACATGTTCTACCTAGTAACTAACTTTCCATGGTACCCAACCTACAATAAAAGTTAAAAAAAGGACACCCTTTCGAATTCTTTCACTGGTGCAGTCAGTCTCAGCGGATGACAAAAGGAGGAAAGAAGGCAACTGTGCTTTTTTATTGGGTTTTCTTTTTTTTTTTTTTTTTTTTTGGCCTTTATCTTCTCAACTCTAAATCGATTTACCACTGAGCGAGGCCTTCCATTTTTACATCAGAATTGCCAGTCTACAAAATTAAAGAGAGTAATAATGCCTCCTGTAATAGTAGTTTTAAAGAAATGTTATATAAAATATGTTGGGTTTGAATTTCTCCACAAAATGGTACAGTAAAATTGGTACGATCTTTATTTATTAGAGTTTATTGCTAATTCAGCAATCCCACTTTTAGTAATAAATTCCATGGAAATAAAGTGTATAAAGATACATATCAGGAATGCTTATTGCAAAGTTGTTCAAAGTAACAAAAATAAAATAAAAACAGCCTAGATCTCTCCTATTTAAGAGCTTTGTTATTTAAATAATGACATCGTCATACATTTAAAGGATTGAGGCCAGGAACAGTGGCTCACTCCTGTAATCTCAGCATTTAGGGAGGCCAAGGTGGGTAGATAGCTTGAGTCCAGGAGTTCAAGACCAGCCTAGGCAGCATGGCAAAACCCTGTCTGTACAAAAAAATACAAAAATTAGCCGGGTGTGGTGGCATGCGCCTGTAGTCCCAGCTACTTAGGAGGATGAGGTTGGAGGATCGCTTAAGGCCAGGAGGCAGAGGTTGCAGTGAGTCAAAATTGCACCACTACACTCCGACCTGGGTGACAGAGTGAGACCTTGTCTGGAAAAAAAAAAGAAAAAGCAGAAAGGAATGAGAGAAGTGTGAGCGAAGTGTTTATGTCTTGGCATGAAAAGATGTCTACTGATTGATATTAAGGGCGGAAAATGAAGCAGATAATATAAGAAGAATTATAGCATACCCGATTGATACAGGAGTTAAGAAGAAATTATTTAGGTAGATAGTGAGGGTACGGAAGTCCTCGGTAAGGTTCTCCTTTTAATGAAAAGCAGCCCAAATTATCGCTTGCATGGGACCAGATTAGTTGTCACGAAAGCAAATTGTTACAAACAAGTTGTTCCCTTTCAAATGAAGAGCAGCCTGTAAAATCGAGCTGCAGACATAGATACTGGCAGTTGTGCCAATCATGTTCAAGATGACAACTCCATCTTCCCTTCTCTTTGTCAGCTATGTGTGCAATAAGGAGCAGACAAGACGGCCACAGATCAACTGGGAAGCCCATCTGCATAATAAGATTAGGGTGGGGTGACCAGCCTTCCTAAGCTATGTAAACATCATACCTGATCGAACCAATCTGTGAGCCCTATGTAAATCAGACACCACCTCCTCAAACCTGACTATAAAATCCAGCACATCTGCCATCCACCAGCCTTTTCTATATGGAGACCCCCTTCTCCATAGAGAGAGCTATTTCTCTTTCTCTTCTCCTCTGCCTACTAAACCTTTGCTCCTAAACTCCTCGTGTGTGTCCATGTCATAAATTTCCCTGGCCCATGATGACAAACCCCAGGGTATATACCCCAGACAATGTAGCTGCCTCACTATGGAAAGAGACGTTTCCTTTGATTGGGACTTTTTCCTTTGATTGGCTGAAGCTCCAAAGCTGAGATCAAAAGGTGACATATATATATATCCATTCTAAAGAGAATCCCTAGACATATCCATGCAGGACTTGCTAAAAGACAGCAAAACCAGCCCAGTGGCCACTTCTTCATTCTGGTTATAAATGAAAAGATGAGTCATTCAAACAGAGTTCATTGACTGTAAAGTAGGATTAAAGAATCAGTCTCCTCCCTTCCTTTATAATGGAGAGGAAGGGGTGGCCCCCTTAAGACAGGAAGAGGAGAATTGCTTGAAGAAATTGGTAATGTTTGGAAGTTGAGTTGCAGAAATGGGATCCCATCTCAGTGATTGTGGTAAACTAGATTTCTGTTGAGTTAATATTCCCTTCAATCAGCCGCCTCCACATTTTTTCCCACCCCATTGATGTTGGGCATGGCATGCGACTTGTTTTCGCCCTACTGTGAGCAGAGTATACCTACCTCCTGACCCCTGGATTTTGAACTCGGTCATGGGACTTGCTCTGGCCAGTGAAAAACTAGCAGACCTGATGTAAGCAGAGGTTTGAAGTGCACATGTGTGGTTTGGTTTGTTCTGCACTTCTGTCGTCTCCTGGGTACAGCTTCCTCTGGGTAGCTGCTTCCCCTTTAGCTTTGGCCAGGAAGGAACATACGTGGAGCAAAGCTGAGCCCAACCAGCAGCGAGGGCCCAAGACCAAGAAGAACCACCACTTGAAGCCAAACTGCCCAGGCAAGGCCAACTTGCATCAATTGAACTGCAGCCCATGATTGTGAGAATAAATGTTTCTAGTTACACATCACTGAAGTTGGGAGTGGTTTCTTAAATAATATTACAGAAATAGCTAGCCCATACAATGGTGAGAGTTCCTCATATACCTTAATAATGTCCTTTGAGAGTTTGTGATATAATGAGCCTAGAGACTGTATTTGATTCCTGCCTGGAAAACTATAAGGACAGAGGCTGGCAGAAGATACCTATGATGTTGGTACAAGTGGAGATGAGACAAAGTTGGGCAGGCTGCACTGCTACTATTTGGTGGGGCAAGGATGTATGGGATTCCCATGTGTCAAGTGAACACCACAGAAGTTAGTGGGTTTGAGTTATCCTAATGGAATCTGGCTCAAAAGTAGTATCTGACAGGCCAGCAAGAGGATGCAGGTATTCCTTTGGGGGAAAAAGTAGAGGGTACAGGAGCCAGGAGCAGGGAGGTGGGGGGACAGGGAGAAAGAGCAAAAAGTCACAGACCTTCTTTCTCACCCAAAGGCCCAAAGTTTGGGTCATCTAAACCGGGAGGAGGAGAGAAGTCAGATGTGAGATTAAAGTTTTGACTTGTATTTGACTAGACCTTTTAATACCTGAAAATGGGACTGTTATAATCGAGAAGTGACCAGAAAGCCCAGTGGCCCAGACTCACTGTGCGGCTTTAACAAGGGCCTCAACCTCTCTGGGCTTCATTTTCTTTCTCATATAGATCATCTGTGAGTTATACCCCAAGCATCCTATGTACCAGGATAGTTTTTGTGGTGGAAAGACCCTCAGCTAGGTTGATAATCTGTTTTCCAGTCCTTCCTATTCCACCAAGGAGCACTATGACCTCAAACAAGTGATTTAATGTCTTTGAGCATCAGTTTCCTTATCTTTTTTCTTCTGGAGGTAACATTAAGGGGAGAGAAAGATCTAATAGGACATATTGGAAGACAATGATGCAAATTTAAACTGGTCAACAAAACTATTACACCATTATATAAATTATATGTGTATATATATATACACACTGATATATTTGTATATATGTACATATATATAAAATTTTTATATATAAACACACCAATAGAGATACTTGTATTTTGATTTCTATTTGCAGAAATTGAATGGCCAGGGATAGGTCGGAGCCAGGGCTCTGGGTTCAGCAGGGGCTCCTGCGGTGGAGGCAGACCCCTTGGCCTCTCCTTTCCTTGGGTCTCTTGGCACCAACAATGGGGCTCATTCCTCAGCAAATTTTCCTTCAAATGTTCAGCCTGTGGCAATGAGATATTTTTATAGCTTTCTATTGAATATCCTCCTGAGAATTATCATTTGATTTTACAAGGTATTACCAAGAAACAGAGGCAACAAAAACACATTGTAATTGTTCAAGCAATTTGGCTCTTCCTCTTTCAGATAAAGGAGAAATCAAAACCCTGGAGGCCAGAGAACTAGACCCAGGAGTCAGAAGATGGCATTCTTATCTGGCCAGTGGCCCAGACTCACTGTGTGGCTTTAACAAGGCCCTCAACCTCTCTGGGCTTCATTTTCTTTCTCATATAGATCATCTATACCCCAAGCATCCTATGTACCAGGATAGTTTTTGTTGTGGAAAGACCCTCAGCTAGGTTGATAATCTGTTTTCCAGTCCTTCCTATTCCACCAAGGAGCACTATGACCTCAAACAAGTGATTTAATGTCTTTGAGCATCAGTTTCCTTATCTTTTTTCTTTCTTTCTTTCTTTCTTTTTTTTTTTTTTTTTTTTTTTTTTTTTTTTTTTTTTTTTTTTTTTTTTTTTTTCTGAGACGGAGTGTTGCTCTGTTGCCAGGCCGGAGTGCAATGGCGCAATCTCGGCTCACTGCAACCTCCGCCTCCCAGGTTCAAGCGATTCTCCTACCTCAGCCTCCCGAGTAGCTGGGACTACAGGTGGGCACCACCACTCCAGGCTAATTTTTGTGTTTTTAGTAGAGATGGGGTTTCACCATGTTGGCCAGGATGGTCTCGATATCTTGACCTCGTGATCCGCCTGCCTTGGCCTCCCAAAGTGCTGGGATTACAGGCATGAGCCACTGTACCCAGCCTCTTTATCTTTAAAATAAGAAAATAAGTCATGACTTTCTACCTCCCAGGTTTTGCTGTTTTTTTACATTTTTGTTGTCTAGTGCTACATAACATACTATCACAAAACAGTGCTAAATAATCCTTTACTTGGTTCATGATTATGTGGTTCAAGAATTTGAGGAAGGACTCAGCTGGTTGTTTAATCTTAGCTCTATGTGGTATCAGCTGGGGCTGCTGGGGCTGGACGATTCCATTCTATGGTGCGTCTTTACTCTCATATCTAGCACAATGGCATTTCTTGATCAATTTCCATCTCTCTCTTCTCCCTCTCTCAATCTTTCCCTCGCTATCTCCCTATCACTATCTCTGTACCTCTACCTCCCTTCTCTTCTCTTCTCTTCTTCTCCCTCTGCACATTGTGTCTCATCCCAGGCTCTAAACATATCTCTTGCTTTCTCTCAACATGGAAATCTCAGTGCAGTCAGACTTCTTATATGGAGGTTGCCTCCCAATGGTAGGCAGGAATCAAAAGCTCCCAGTCAATGAGGGGCAACTCCTAGAGCTTGTACAGTGTAACTTCTGCTGCATTTATTCTATAGGCCAAAGTAGTCACCATCCCCACCCAGGTTCAAGGATGGAGAACTCAACTCCACCTCTTGACGGAGGAGTGCCAAGGTCACATTGCAGAAGAGCATATATTAGATGGCAGATATTAAGCCATCTTTGGAAAATAGAATCTGTCACATATTGTTTTTGTTATTATTGGAGGCAAAAATTATGGTAGATGCAGAAGCTCTGAAAGGTCAAATCACACATCAATCAAGTGCCATTATGATCTTCATTTCAGTATTTCGTTTTTTTATCTACTTTGGTTATTGGGACTTTGAGGTAACCAGTGGATCAAAATCCAGGTACAATGGTCTCCAAAGCATTATCCATCCTTTAAATCAACTCCAATCAGGGACTCGGGGTAATTCCTTCAACGGGGGAACATAGAGCTCTTTTGGTTAAACAAACATACTAGATAACAATCAAGTGACTAACAACCCCAAAATCAATGGCTTAAGATAAGAAAAGCATAACACTCCCTTACTCAGTGTCTATCACAGGTCAGCTGGGACTCTGCAGCCTTAAGAGCCAGGCTCACACAGCATGACTTGCTGGGCACCACAACAAGGAGAGGGAGCACAGCGAGTTGTATACTCACCCAGCAGTGTGACACCTCACCTTCACTCACATTCCACTGGCCAACACAAGTCACATGGCCGCATCTGACCTCAAAGAAGCAGGTGCATGCCACTTGCTAATAACCAGAAAGAGGAGAACTGGAAATATTGGGGAATTGCATTCCAAACAACAACACTTGGATTGGACATTTTCAGAGTTTTCCTCAAGGGTGTTTTCAGAGCCCTTTCTGAATGCAAAAGAAGCACCTGTATAAAGTTTCAGAAAGAAAATGCATGCAGTGATACTATATTTTCCTGCTGTAATATGCTGTAATTTTTTGCCAAGCTTTTCTTAGCTGTTTCTTGTAAGATATTTCCCAGGGGAGTAACAGTGCTTGAAATCCTGACCCTGCCTGGAGATTCACTGAGAACAAAATGTTCCCAGGGGGGAGTTTTACAATAGCATCCATCTGCCAGCTCCAGAGAACACATGGAGATGGCCCATGTGACCCACATTAGAGAGTCTCCACCCAAGGTTCATGTTCTGCCTTACATTGTGGCATGTTAGCAAGAGTCAGCACACGAGAGTCCATAGAGCAGTTCAGTAGGAATCACACTGCCTGGATTCAAAACCATTACATTCTAGCACGTGACTTTCAACAACTTATTTTAAGCCTCAGTTTTCTCAGCTGTGAAATGAGAATAGTAATAGTACTTACTCTTTGGAGGTGTTAGGAAAATCAAATGAGATAATATGCATAGAACACTTAGAACAGTGCCTAGAACTTTTTAAATTGCCATTGCTGTTGCTGGTGGTAGTGGTGTTACTTGGCCCATCTCTGCAAGCCCGTGACTGGTGTTGAACTCTGTGGGAGGATTGATGGTTGCACTCAGACAGCTCATTAGCCAGCATACCCAGTAAGTGCTGTGAGGATGAAATTTAAGAATACGTGAAAAGCAGAGGTATTTTATATTTAACTATTGCAGAATGAGAAAATTTTGTGTATAGAACCAGGAGGTAGTTATCCCTTCTGCTCAAAAATATCGCCCCTACCAACCTGTCAAGATGCCTTGATATTTTATTATCAGAAATTCATTCCCTTGGCTTAGCCATTGCCCTGCCTAAGTGCCTCACAAATATTTATTGAGTAAATGAGAAACACAGGAAAAAGGCTTAACAGGAACAGCTAAAGCCTCTTTTTTTTTTTTTTTTTTTGAGGTGGTGTCTCGCTCTGTTGCCCAGGCTGGAGGGCAGTGGCGCAATCTCAGCTCATCACAACCTCCGCCTCCAGGGTTCAAGCGATTCTCCTGCCTCAGCCTCCCGAGTAGCTGGGACTACAGGTGTGTGCCACCATGCTCAGCTAATTTTTGTATTTTTAGTAGAGACAGGGTTTCACTATGTTGGCCAGGCTGGTCTCGAACTCCTCACCTCATGATCTGCACGCCCTTGGCCTCCCAAAGTGCTGGGATTACAGGCATGAGCCACCATGCCTGGCCCCAACCAAAGCATTTTTAACATACAGCTTAATAAAAAGGGCCAGAATGTTGTCCTGCCTGTAATATTCTCCTAGTCACCCAACGGGAGTAACTAAAATTTCACCACATGTGACGACATTTAAAATTCTTACCAAAGTGACTTTTTTCAACGATATCACCAAAACGTTTTTTGAACCAGCATTCTTGTTTTCAATCAGTCTCCCCTAATTTAGCCTCTAAATTATTGTAGGGTAATCTTTCTGCAAATAGATATGATCATGGCATACTCTTGTTCTAATGCCATTTGCTTCAAGATGGGTATTAGTTCTTCTGTGTGGCACGGGATACTTTCCATCATCACACGCTTGGCCCCTCTTTAGCCTTGGCCTTGTCTTCTCTCTCCAGCTCCCTCATCACCAACCAACATTCTAACCCACCCCCAACACACACACACACACACACGCAATGTAGCCAGGAAACATCACATTCTTTGCCTGTCACCTTTACAGGAGTTGTCTTCTGCCTCTATCACATGCAATAGAAATAGTGGTCTGAGGAAAGTTTTTCCTCCTTCAGCATTGGCATGTGACTCCTGAGGGATGAATGATCACAATTCTTATTCTTTCCAGACATAAGAATGGGCATATGATCCAGGATCAGCCAACCAGAGAGCCACTTTCCCTTGGAAAACAAGATTGGCCATAAGATCCAAATAAAAGTGAACCAAAGTCTTTCCTTGTGATTTTTTTTATTCTCTGGTTGAATTTTCCTTCTGATTTTATTAAATGGGGAGGAGTAGGTTTTATCTTTTAGGTCGGGGAGCTGGAATAATGTAACAGGGTCTGCCAGATGCCATCCTCCTCTCTTGCTGCCAGTGGGGAAAGATCTGCCAGCTGTAGGAGCTAAAGCAGAAAAAGAAGCAAGAGTGAGTGAGAGAGAGAGATTGAGAGATAATGATGGACCTCATTTTTGACCCTGGATCCAGTGAAGTCTGAGGCTTGGTAAACGTAACATATGTCCATGAATTATTTGACACTCGACTCTTCAACTCTTCAGCAGATGAAGCCTAACTCCCCTCCCCTTACATGTGGGCCGAACCTAGTGACTTGCTTCTAATGAATAAAATGTGGTGGAAATGACTGAGCATGACTTTTGAGGGTAGGTCTTAAAGGCATTGTGGCTTCCATCTTGCTCTCTCTGGGGTCACTTGCTCTGGGAGAAGCTAGCTGCCATGTCAGAGGACATTCAAGCAGCCCTATTGAAATGAATACATGGGGAAGAACTGAGGCCTCCTGTCAACAGCCATAGAGGAATTGAGACCCCTTGGCTATAGCCACGTGAGTGAATCATCTTGGAAGTGGATCCTCCAGCCACAGCCAAGCCTTCAGATGCCTCAGCCAACACCTTGTCTATAACCTCATGAGAGACCTTGAGCCAGAATCACCTCGCTAAGCTGCTCCTTAAATCCCAACCCTCAGAAATTGTGAGATAAAGAATGCTTGTTATTTTAAGTCACCAAGCATTAGGATAATGTGTTCCTCAACATTAGATAACTAACACATGTCAGGTACACCCTTGTACATCTCATCATTTTTCTGTAGTTAAGTTTTGATCTTTTAAATCTGTAATTTCCATAATTCAAAAATCACCCTTCCCTTCCTCTCCCAACTTCTTCACCCAGCTAAGTCCCTCTTCTTTTTCGCATTCTTATTGGGCATTACCTTCTCTGGAAAAGCTCACCTCACTCCCCATGTTCCACCCCGCCACACTGGGTGAGGGTCCTTCTCTGAATTCTTAGGGCCACAAGTGCCTCTTTCCACGCAGTGCAGCCACTGTCATTTGTGTGGATCTCCTCAACTAGACTGTGCGCCTTTGAGGACAGGGACCATATCTTCCCACCACTAACCTCCGTATCTCCATGACCAAGAAGAGTTTTCTTGAGAAAACTTTTATCAAGACCTTCGGTCAATGTAGTCGATACTGTTGGTGCCCACACATCCCAGGAATCCCTTGGTCCTGAGCAAATCAAGGGATTTGCTGATGCTTACAGTATCAGGTTACACCCAGGCCCCAGCTCCTGCTGTGAGAGTTGGTGCTACAGGTTTACACATGTGGCCTTCTCCAGAGAATCATCTTTCACTCACAGGAGCTGCTTCACCCAGAGACACTGGGAGGTACAGCACCACCCTCAGGGGACCACTGGCCAACTAATACAGGGGTATGAGAGCACAGCCCCATTATCTCAAGGTGGGGCAGCTCTGTGGTGCTGTTTATGCTCTGGAGGCCCTGAGATTCACAGCAAGGCCAGACTACACTCAAGACCTCATCCTTGCTCAGTTCCTTCCCCTGCCCATCCTGCTTCCTTCACTTCCTTACTAGAATTTTCTGAAAACACCCCCTCAATACATCGGATGCACCCAAATACTTGCATCAGACTCTGCTTCGAGGGAACCCAAACTGAGATAGTAAATAGTTATTGAGTTATTGAGTGAGTGAGTGAATGAATGAAGAAAATCTTAGTCACCTAATATCTCTGAGCCTTGGTTTTCTAATCTGTAAACAGGAGTCATAATGCTCATCCTATAGAGATGTCATGAGAAATAAAGGATGTGGTATTTGACAAGTGCCTGGTGACATGCCTGCCCCACGAGGGGTTGTTCTAGAGCAGCTCTCCAATTCCCCTCCTCACCTGAAAGCCCACAGCATGGGCAGTCCTCCACTATGCCCTTGGGTGAACCAGGCCCTTCCCTCTCCCACCTAGGGCTTTCCTGAGTCCAGCCCAGCCCTGAGGCCTGACTTTGGACAATGGTGTTGTTCCTGAATTTAACACAGGTGCCATCTGTGTAGAAAGCTAGGCAGGTAGACAGAGAGTGACTGACAGGCCATCTGATAGCAGGTTTATGTCAAAAAGCTGTTTTGGCTGCAGCACATCTTATTAGTTTCTTTAAGATAAAGCTGGCATGTTGAGAGTCTGCTAACAGGAAAATGTGAGTTTCTGTCTTGAGGAGAGGAGACGCCCAGACTTTTCCCACTTTAATCTCTCCAAGTTCATTTGCCCTGTTGGTGAAGAGGCCTGAGACGTGCATAGGATCCTGCAGAGAGCAACAGGCTATGTGTGATGGGAGTGGATGGAGCCACACAGCAGTCAGACAGAAGTACTCAGACCCTCCCAGCGGCTACCCAACAGTCACCTGACCCAGCTACACATGGGCTTCTGACCTATCTCCCAAAAAATCAGGGCTTCAATGAGAATAGCGACTCATACTCAGAGATTGGAGATTTAGCAAAGGGAAGACCCTTGACCTTGCTCTGAAACCACAGGCCTCTGAGGGGATGGACAACACACTCTGCTTATGGCCCTCTGGGGAAAACTGCCCCACCTCCACCATCTAAACATGTAGCAGACCTCTGGTCCAAAGCGTGACTCTCAGGATAGGGAAAAGAACTACTACCAGAAATACCCCAAAAGTCTCAACATAAAGAGACCCAGCTTCAGAATCAGGCAGAAATGGACATAGCTTGGCTGCTCTCACTGGCTCTGTGATTGTGAATAAAGGCACATCTCCACATCTCTGAGTCTCCATTTACTCATCTATAAAATGGGTGTAATCCTCTCTGCTTCACAGGGTGCTGGGTAAAATTAGTGAACACAACTTTAGAGCACTGGGTTCACCACAGGACGCTCGCAGTGGCGTCCTCCTGCAAGCCTGAGAATTGAGCTGGAACACTCAGGCCAGGTACTGGACCCATCACAGAGCTCAGCTAAAGAATCCCCAAGCTGTCTTCTCCACCTGTCTTCTTTCTTCAGGCAATACTGAAACCCAATCCCAGCAAAATCTAGGGTAAAAGGACCTTGCATTCTAAAAGGGGAATTCCAAGTAGGTTAATGTCTAACCCATAGAAATAAATCAGTAATGGTGGAATTTCCACACAAAAATAATTGTTGGCTATTGAAGGTTCCACTTGTTACTGCTCAACAAACCAATTCAAAACATAGTGCTTAAAACAGAAACATACATATATCACCTTGGTTCTATGGGCTGACTGAATGGTGGTCACTTGGGGTCTCTCATGTGGCAACAGTCAGATAGTGGCTGTGGCTGGAGTCATCTGAAGGCTTGACTGGACTGGATATGGAGACTCAGAGATGTGGAGCCGTGCCCTCATTCACAATCACAATCACAGACTGACTGACAGTTGATGCTGGCAGGTGCCTAGGCACTCAGCTGGGGCTCTCAACCATAGTGCCTATACATGTCCTCTTCGTATGATGATGGCAGCTGGCTTCTGAAAGGGGCATTCCAAGAGCAAGGCTTCCAAGAGGATCAGGAGAAGCTGCAAGGCTTCAGCTCCTAGCAACAGAGCCTTGAAATTACACAGTATCATTTGCACTGCATTCTGTTGGTTAGAGCTAGCCCAGGTTCCAGAGTGTGAATGTTGGGAGGCCTGGCTCACTGAGGCCCATCTTTGGTGACCAGCTACCACAGAAATGATGTTCATTGCAGATGGAAAGAGGAAGATCAACATTTACCAAGTGCCTGTCTTGTACAGAGTACTTCAAAAATATCACCCTAAAGTCCTCACAATAACCCACAAAGAGGTGTTCTTACTCCCCACTTTAGAGAAAAGACAACTGAATTCAGAGAGATTACGTGGCTGCCCAATGTCATAAAGCCACAAAACGGCCAGCCCAGAGTTTGAACTCAATTCTCTGACCCACCTCAGATGAACCTGAGCTGCAGGGGTTCCCCAGGCAACCATTTCCTGCCGTTCTGCCTCAAGAAGCTGAAGACTTCACATGCTAATAATTCTCTTCTTCTTTCCACTTGAACGGTTGCCCTTTCATTAGAAAGGAAATGACTTCCTGCTCCATCCAGTAAATGCTCCTTACTCTGCCCATGGAGACAGTGTGGCTCACCCATCACTAAGGTATGGCTCCCTGGCTCCCTCCTTGCTGCATTAGCTCAGACCCCTGGGTCTGCCAGAGCAGAGGCTGCTGCGTTCTGGGTCCTTTTCTCCTCCCCTCTGCAGCTCTGAGACCCCATTTCTCCCTGGATTTCAACTGGCTTAGCTAAGGTTCCCTGAATTTTATAGACATGAGTCATTAAGCCTGAATATTTTGAAATCCCAGAGATTCATAGTCCAATCTAACACCTGAAGTGTTGGAGGGCTGAAGTACATGTGATCTGACACCACAGGTTCAGAGCCTGTTAACTGGGCATCTGAGGACCCTGAGGGGCCTGGATTAACTCCACAGGACTCCAGAAGCTGAAGATCAGGAGGTACCATAACTCTTTCCTGCATACTCCTGTGTAACCAGCTGTGAGTTAGGGCTTGTGGGAGATGGAAGAGAAGAGTGAGGGGCCCTGCCTCCAAGATCTTCAATGGTTCAGCAGAGTCTTGGCATATAAATATGTGTTGATAAATGTATTAAAGAATGAATGCATGAGTGAAACTTATATTAACAGCACAAGAGCACATTCTACTGGAGGATATGCAATACCACCAGAAGGCAGTATGGTAGGAAAAACACTAATTCTATTCATCTCCATTGAGCACCTATTTTATGCCTTCACCATTTAAATGATCAAGTCCCAACAAATAGCCCTAAGTTCACGTACCCACTTAGACATCTGGGGTGGAGAAAAGACTGAAGTGGCCCAAAGCTGAGGAAGCAGGCTCTGCCCAGGTGAACTTGCAAAGAGAGGAATCCCACTGCATGTGGACATAGGGCATGACAAGAAGCACGCCTGTAGGTCCTCTAAGACATAGTAACCCTGCCCTTAGTAAATGTGGCCTCCTCCAACCAGGTGCTAATTAATCATTCACAGAGGAAAATAAAGCAGGGTGGACACCGTGTTTGAAATGTCCCCACTCAACTCCTCTCTAATAAACAAAGGCTAAAATATGAGGTGAGGGCCAGAAACTTTCCCCCATCCCCTCTGCACAGAAGTGACAGCCAAATCAGTAGGTCCCACAATGCTGAGAACTGTGTTTATGATGGTGGCCTTCCTTGATGGAGACCAGAAAACATATGCCCCTGGCTGAAGGGTTTGCCTGACGATTTTAATTCATCAGCATCCTCAAGCCGTGTCCCTCTCCTTGGGCTTCATGCCCCCAGAACTCGTGAGGCCTTCCCCATTGAGAAGAGAGGATGCACATCTTCCTGTGGGCTCATCTGCATCCTTGTTCCAAGAATCACTGTTTTCCCCAGACAGATGCCCTTGCTTCTTTCCCTGAAGGGCGTGAGGCTGGGAGGGTGAAATCACCCTTTCCCAGTCTCTTTCTTCCACAAGCACAGAGCACCTTCCTAACTATTGCAGCAAGTACATATTCTCATATTAGCCTTACTTTATGTCAAAATTCAACTGTTCTAGCTCACTTTCCTTATCTGTTTGAGCTAAATAAAAGCTCCTCCCAGGTCTTAAATCCATGAATTTTATGTCAGAGCAGTTGGGGTGAAGTTAAAATGGATTCACCCATACAGAATTACCTATAACTTTTTTATTAGCGTTACCTCTACTACTTTCAATCCCAGGAGTCACTATCCTTTCATTGCTATTGGTTTCAATCCCCAGTCTGCCACTGTGTCACCTTGGGCAAGTTACTTAACTCCTCGGAGGTCCTCTCTTCTCATATGAAAATGGAACTGAAGTTAGCTGACTCACAATGTCATTACAAAGATCAAATGAGATAATGTCTGCAAAGCACCTGGCTCAGAATGTACTCAGGAGATGCTCAGGTAATGTTAATTCCCTTTGGGTTCCTCTGACATTCCCTGCTCAGAAAAACATCCCCCAAAGCCTCACCTGCTCAGCCTCTTTGCTATGGGAATAAGGTTTCTCCCATCTGGCTCACGTCCTTCCTGAGCTGGCTTACGCCAACTTATGAGAGCTGATTGTGCTCATCTCTTCCCAACTCTGCACTCAGTGACCTCATGGTGGAAGGATTTACACTACTGTAATCAGCAAATGCTAAGAATCAAAACTCCCATCTGGCAGAGCCAGCTTACCAGCACACCCCTGCTGGCAGGCTACACTTCACCGTCCTCACCCATCGGGCCCACCCAGAGCCCACAGAGACAGGAGGATGGACACTGTGGGGAACTTTGGACCCAAAGCACAGCTTTCCCCTATAGTAAACAGAGTTTTTTCAACAAGTTCTTCAGGGCCACTCAAAGACCCACTGACAGCCAGCTGCCATTGATTTTCCCATGAGGAAAACACAGCAAAAAGAGCATGTGCTCAGAGGCCAGCCAACTTTCAGATGAACCCAATTGTAAAATAAATGCCGGCCGGTCGCGGTGGCTCATGCCTGTAATCCCAGCACTTTGGGAGTCCGAGGCGGGCGGATCACGAGGTCAGGAGATCGAGACCATCCTAGCTAACACTGTGAAACCCTGTCTCTACTAAAAATACAAATAATTAGCCGTGCATGGTGGTGGGCGCCTGCAGTCCCAGCTACCAGGAGGCTGGGGAAGGAGAATGGCGGAACCCGGGAGGCGGAGCTTGCAGTGAGCTGAGATCGCGCCACTGCACTCCAGCCTGGGTGACAGACCGAGACTACACCTAACCACTGTGGTTTTTAAACGTACAAAGTTGACAGCTTTTCTCTCCACAAACTGAAGAAAAAAATTATATGAAAAAAATTTTAAAATTAGATAAATCATATGTAAAGAAATGGTCAAAAAAATTAAAGGCCACAGCTTGTTCACAATTATAATACATACACTATATTGCCCATCCCACTCACCAGGCCCTGTTTTAAGCACTTTAGAAATGTTAATTCATTTAATTCTCACAATAATCATGTGAGGTATATGCTAGCATTCTTTCCATTTTATAAATGAAGAAACTGAGGCAAGGAGAGAAACCCTGTGAAGTCACTATTTACAAACTATGGCCAGGTGGCCCCTGCCAGGCATTCTCCATCGTTTGGAGTTGCTCATACCTCACACCCTCCCCAGGTTGTTCTTCTCTCCAGCAGCCTCCTCTGCCGGGCCCACTCCTTCCTACGTTTTATCTGGCAAACTTCTGCTCATCTTTCATTTTACATTCTCATAAGCTGTAGAGGAAAGAGGTTTGCTTTTTCCCTCTCAGCTTTCTTTCCTTCCAATCCACTCCCTTCCTCCAAAAGAAACTAATAGCATGATGGCCCATCAAATGATGCTAGGAAATGCCATCGAGGCCGTGAAGAGAAAGACTTGCTTGTCTTTTGGAGCAAGCTCTGACAACTCTAACCTTCACCTGAGATACACAAGACTCAAGGTTCTTAAGCAGGACCTTAGAGGAGATGGCAAAAAGACAGGAAAAGACTAAGTGTGGAGGCAGCTCCTGACTCCCACCATCATGGGTCTGTAAGACTAGCTGGTGACCCTGTGAGAACAGTCGGGGAACTTCTTTAGTTGACACCCCCAAATTTTGAGCATGGGCTCTATCAGCTAAGAAAAAGACTCGCAGATGTCACAGGTAGAACTAAGAGGTCGTGTAACACATCTAAACAGCACAGCAGGACATAAAGTAAAATGTAAAAATCAAGTGTGTATTCAATAAATATATGGAAAAAGGAAAAACAATTATGGTGGATCAAGGAATAAAAAAAGAACATAAAACTTTGGTAAGTCACCCAAACACTGATTTTTACATGAATAGGGAAATCAACCTGAAAGTACTTTAAAACTGGAAAATCAATATTTAATGATCATGAGTAAAAGCTATATTTTAAATACTAAGCTATAAGTCAAGAAAATAGAAATGAATAACCCCATTTAGGTTTTACTTGATGACTATGCTATTTTCATGAATTTAGGAGTGTCATTTAATATATCTGTTACTTTTCACCTTTTAAAACATTAACTAACACAATTTTCTTTCATTTGAAAAACAAAATCAAGCCCCCATTTAATCTCGCTCAATTTCCAGGAAAATTGGTGCCCATCCAGGCCTATTTCTTCATTCACATACATACACTCACACTACATTTTCTACATAATTGGAATCATACTCTACCTATTATTCTGTGACTCAATGCCTGTCAATCTCCCTGTCAATACACATAGGCTGACAAAAGTCTTGCTTGCTATTACATTACATTTCATTCTGTAATACAATACAATCGTTCCTTAAAGAACAGACAGGTTCCAATGTTCTACTAATACAGACTATTACAATGAACCTTGGACATGTTTATGCTCATTAAAGTATTGCTGAAGAAAAGATTCCTAGAAATGAAATTGCTAGGTCAAATGGTGTGATGTGGCAGATACTGACAAATTTCTTTTTCAATAATGAAGTAGCAATTAGCCAGGCACAGTGGCAGGTGCCTGTAATCCCAGCTACTCGGGAGGCTGAGGCAGGAGAATCACTTGAACTTGGGAGGCAGAGGTTGTGGTGAGCTAAGATGATGCGATCATGCCACTGCACTCCAGCCTGGGCAACAGAGTAAGACTCCATCTCAAAAAAAAAAAAAAAAAAACAATGAGGTAGCAATGAATCTAATGCCAAAAAAGGATGTATATTACTGGATTTATAAAATAATTTGAGAATTATCATCTTTTAAATGTTGTCTCTTCCCATCTAGAAACATGGTGTGTCTGTTACCTTAAATTTTCTCCCATGTGGATCATGTTCCCCTCTTGTTAGGCTTACTCCTAAGCATTCAGACTTTTCAATTTGCTACTAGTTCTAATGGTTTCTCAAAAATGCCTATTTCATTTCATCTGTTATTGTATTATTATTTCAACTATTTATTTTGAAGTAAGCTTCTTCAGGAAGCCTTCACTCACCCCTCACTCTGCTTCCCTTCAACATAGACCTTAACAGGATACACAGAAATCATCTATGTGCTGATATCATCCCACTTGCTTCTTATCACCACCATTTTAAACACATATAATGTGCCAGGGACTGGGCTAAGCAGTTTACATTCATTGTATCATTCAATTATTATAGTATATCTCTAAAGAAGTAATTATTTTTCTCATTTCACCAATGAGGAAACTGAGGCTCAGAGACGTGGTGTTGTGATTCTAGGTCCACACAGCTAATAAGACAAGGAGCTGAAATTTTAACTTTCGTTTGATTGTCACAAGTCAGCAACGCCCTTACTCTGTTATGACACTTTCTTAAGGACAGCAACTCATGTTATATTCATCCCCTCACACCTCCTTCTAGCACAGTCTAGGATGCATCACAGATCCTTGGCCAATGTCACTCCTTTTATTTGCCCTCAGTTTAGGAAAATTCTAAATAATTCCCTAAGCATAAACAAAATCCATCAGGTCTCTACTTGTGGTCTTCAACATGTGGAAAATACTTTTAATAATACCACAGGATTGGAGTTTCAACAACAAAGGAGGAATCTTCTGGTAGGAGGATGTATCAGACACCTCCTGAGCCTCATCTCACATCCTTTTTACCTGCCCTCTTACCACATCCTTTACTGAAGACACCAACTATAAGCAAAAGTAACCAGAGAGCCCTGCTGGAGCTCTCCCACTCTCTCTCTCCTTGCTGTCCCCAGGCTTCTTTACTCCTTGCCTATGAAATGCCCATGGCAATGTGGTCAGCCACTCTGAACCATGAGGAAGCCTAAAAGGGCAAAAGTTATGAACGCCCCCAGAAAACGACTGCCTCTCCCATCCTCAAGTGGGCCATTCCCAGGCACATCCTAGACAGTGCCACAGAGGGTTCCACGGGGGCTGAGCCCAGCCACCCACGGCAATGACCAGCTTGATGACACATCCTTGGATTGGCGGTCCCACCTTCTCTGTTTCCCATCTCTCAGTTCCCCACTCCTGTTCCCTGGATTCACTTCCCAAAACAAATAACTGGCACAAAAACCCTTGTGTTGGGCTCTGCTTTCTGAGGTTTTCTAGTCTGAGCTAACAGAGGGCATGGTGCATATGCCCGCTCACATGGGCACAGGCATGTACATGCTCACCTCCTTAGTCATGTATGTACATACATGTAGACTACACACATCAGTTTAGATCCCACAGGATTTGAGTTTTTCTTTATATTTTCCTCCTCCTCCTTTTCCTTCTCCTTATCCTCCTCCTCCTTTCTCTTCTTCTTCTTTTTGGTCTGCATAAAGGAACTCAGCTATGGTTAAAAAAAAAAATGAAGCATTTGCCCTTTCAGCATCATTAGGGCTGTTTCTAGACACCACCATCCCTTATGCCACAGCGGATAACATCGCTAAAAATTCAGACTCCATTTACGTAATGTCAATAAAGTCCATGCCAAGTCCATTTAGAAAAAAATCTTTTTTTCATTTCTCTCTCTGTGCCTAATCCCCAGTTCAGTCCCTTCCCATCTATGAGAGGGAGGAAAGTTAAAGGCCAAAGAACTAGTTATGGGTTGCGGTCACTGACAATCCAGGAAAAGTATATTAGATCATATCACAGTACATCTCACTAACAGTAAGAAACACTTGACTGGCAGGACCAGAGCTACAGTCAGGCTCTGACTTGTAGTATGACCCTAAGCAAATCATATAATTTCTCTGAGTCTATTTTCCCATCTGTAAAATGGAGACATTTTCCCCAAAACTGTCTCAAATTTAGATTTTTTACTAACTCACAATTATGTCCCCAGTTACTGTGAACCATTGATACCTTGTATATCTATGGGGAGAAAGAGGAGATATTTAACACTACTGTACTAGGCACTGAGCTAGCCATGACTTTATTACAGTCCTTATTTCATTATGTCCACAGTAGCCTGCATTTTAAGCTCCATTTTATGATGTGGCCACTGAAATTCAAGAGTTCAAATAACACTCTCAAGGTCAATCAGTTGATAAGTGGTAGCAACAGGTCTTGGACTCAGGTCTCTCTGAGCATAAACCCATTTACTTCCCACTGCTTCACACCACTGCTAGCTAAGGGTGGAAGGAAATAATACTGTGCACAGTTAGCATTCAAAGATTCCTGTTGGTCTCATCTCAGCTCCTAAATTGAAAGCTCCTTAAAGGTAGGATCCCATGGATGAAAATTTTCATCTTAGCCCATTGACTTAGTCTGTTCTGGTTGCTACAACAAAATACCTGAGACCAGGTAATTTATAAACAATAAAAATTTCCCATGATTCTAAAGGCTGGGAATTCCAAGATCAAGGTGCCTGCAGATACAGGGGCTGGTGATGGCTTGTTCTGTCTGTT
This sequence comes from Rhinopithecus bieti, assembly GCF_001698545.2. Taxonomy (NCBI): domain Eukaryota; kingdom Metazoa; phylum Chordata; class Mammalia; order Primates; family Cercopithecidae; genus Rhinopithecus; species Rhinopithecus bieti. The sequence continues at coordinate 286,745 of NW_016815776.1, read as the reverse complement.
ATGAGATGGCACCTTGTTGCTGCATATTCTGGAGGGGAAAACTGCTATATCCTCACATGACAGAAGAAGTGAACAGGACAAAAAATGGACCACACTCACAAATATTCAAGCCAAACCATCCATGTATTAGTTTTCTATGGCTGCTGTAACAAATTGATACAAATTTGATGGCTTACAACAATACATATGTATTCTCTTACAGTCTTAAAAGTCAGAAGTCGAAAATGGCAAACAGCCAAAACCAAGATGTTAGCAGGGCTGTACTCCCTTCAGAGACTCCAGGGGAAAGTCTCTTTCCTTGACTTTTCCAGTCCCTGCAGCTGCATTTTTTTTGCATATCTCGGCTGGCTCATGGCCCCTTCCTCCATCTTCAAAGCCTGCAGCTTTTCTCTCTGCTTCTGACTCCAATTCCCTCTGCTTTCATCACACGGCCTTCTTCTCTTCTGTCTGTAGCCCAGTTTCTCTTTCCCTTCCTCTTATCAGTAATTGTTCTTACTACATTTAGCAGCCACCTAGATAATCCACAAAAATCTTCCCTTCTCAAGATCCTTAATTTAAGTACATCCACAAAGTCCCTTTTTCTATATAAGGTAAAGTTAACAAATTCCAGGGATTAGGGCCTGGAAATCTTTGAAGACTATTATTCAACCCACCACAGCCACTCTAGAAAAGCAACCCAGAAAACTATTAAATTCTCAAGTGTACAGCCTTTTCAGTCACATGCACTTTAGGCCAACTCATAACACATTTATGAAATCAGCAAACTCCAAAGGCATCCCCGATGCCCCAGCCTGTTTTGCCACACCTGTCTCCAGGTGCTCAATGCCCTCACATTTTAATCCTCTTCTTTTCCTTCACATCAATCAATTCCCAAGAGAGAGAAAAATTAGCAATTTATTCTTCCAAGGTGATATGGTTTAGCTCTGTGTCCCCACCCAATCTCATCTCAAATTGTAATCCCCATGCGTCAAGGAAGGGACCTGGTGGGAGGTGATTGGATCATTGGGGCTGTTCTCATGATAGTGAGGGAGTTCTCATAAGAGCTGATGGTTTTAAAAGTTTTTGGCAGTTTCCCCTTCGCACTCTCTCTCTCTCTCACTGCCATATAAGATGTGCCTTGCTCCCCCTTTGCCTTCCACCATGACTGCAAATTTCCTGAGGCCTCCCCAGTCATGCAGAACTGTGAGCCAATTAAACCTCCTTCCTTTATAAATGACCCAGTCTCAGGTAGTATCTTTATAACAGTGTGAGAATGAACTAATATATAAGGGCTTTCATACCTCGCTTCATTTTTAATAGTAGAATGAAAATCCTTGTCCTCTGAAGAAGGGATTGCCAGCATCAGAGATTGACTGGGAGCTTCCTACTGTTCATGCAGACAGCCAATTTGGCCCTTTTAGCTTTTTTCTCGCCAAGGAAACACTCAGTGTCCAGTCAGAAATTTCCATCCCTAAAAATGCATTTCTATTGCAGGCATCTTCACCTGAGTAGATGTTTCTGAAGACGTGTCTTCTCTCCTCCATCTTTTATTTATTTATTTATTTATTTATTTATTTATTTATTTATTTGAGACGGAGTCTTGCTCTGTCGCCCAGGCTGGAGATCAGGGTTGCAATATCGACTCACTGCAAGCCCCGCCTCCTGTGTTCACGCCATTCTCCTGCCTCAGCCGCCTGAGTAGCGGGGACTACAGGCTCCCGCCACCATGCCTGGCTAATTTTTTGTATTTTTAGTAGAGACAGGGTTTCACCATGTTAGCCAGAATTGTCTGTCTTCTGACCTCATGATCTGCCCGCCTCGGTCTACCAGAGTGCTGGGATTACAGTTTTCTCCTCCATCTTTATTGCTAGCAATACCTGCTATGTTTGTTTAACAGATTTTTGGCCTGCATGCTGGCCTCATCACCAACCATGGCAGGAGAAGCCAACAGCCAAAGCAAGCCCAGTCCCCTGCCACTTCCAAGCACTCATCCTTCTCCAAATGGCTTTCAACTCATCCCTTACCAGGCTTGACAGATCATGAAGAATGTTGAGAAACGTAAAAACACTTAAAGGAAATAAGAACTAATGGTGACATTCAGGGCATCATAACAGGCAAGAAAGGAAGATATTTGGGGATAGGAAAGTCTCCCAGGTGGCCTCCAAATCATACCATATAAGCAATGATACACTTTCCTTGCACATGCTCTACTGGGCAAGAATATTGTGCTTTGAGCTGTCTGGTTCCTACTGAAGGACAATTTGAGGGATTCACTTCTATAAAAGTTCCAAGATGCATTGCTTCTGGCCATCGCCTTAGGCTGCTGCTCCTCCAGCCATAGTGTTCTCTGTGCCCTTGAGTTATTTAACAGTCGGATCTAATTAAGTGTAGCTTTGTATGACCCCAACACCCACTATGGGACCGGGTCCCTATGGACAACGATCCTGAAAGGCAGCTTGGGTTTTCCAGTCCCACAGTCAACTCCACAGAGCTCAGCCAGCACTAACTTAGAAACTTGAGCAGATTACTTAATCTTCCTGAGCCTTACTCTTCCCCCTGTGGAAAATGGAAATAATGCCTCCCAGGGTTGTTGGGAAAACTAAATAAGGTACATATGTAAAAAGTATAGCACAGTGATTACTATTTATTAGGTACTCAGTAAATGCACTTATTATTAATGTTATTTCTAATAGTAATATTAATACAAAGTCATACTGCTAGTGTATAGATTCTAATCTAAAATCATAATCTATAGCTATCTGAGAACAAGAGTAATGACCCACAGAACTCTCTCTTTTTATGTTTAGCTATTAAGCATTTTCCAGCCCTTTGAATATGAAGCAGTATGTTTACTTTGCTCTTCAACATCCATAAATATCTACTGAGTGCTTTTTGTGTGCAGGAACAAAACAAACTCAAGAAATGAAATTTGTCCTCAAGGGAATTACCACCTTAATCAGGAGTCAAGAAACAACAGGTACAGAAAAATGTGGGTCACAGTGTTGTTTCTCAGATCCCATTTGGTCAGAGTGCTTCCAGGATTCAGAGAACGTCCTGGTTTCAGGAGCAGAGGGCACACAAAAGTCCTCTTTGGGAAATTAACCTTAAAGGAAAGGTAGGATATGAACATATGGAGAAGAGTAGAGGTGCATCCTACACCAAGAGCTTGCAAGCAAAGAGTGCAGGGAAGGAGTGAGGGGAATTTAGGTTGAGGATCCTTCCTCTATTTGTCCCCAGCTGCCTTTATGATGGGTACTAAGATAGTGCACAGGGGCTGGAATGCTTAGTGAGTTCTGCAGTTCTGTGAATCAGCACAGTAGTGAGCTGTGTAGGGAGTTCAGCCTGCAAGCCAGCCGATTTGCCAGTTTGTGCAGAACCTGCCCTGATCAACAAGTTGGGCCCTTCTTAGCTGGCTGAGGGAAAGAATGATCTTGGAATTTTGCTTTCTGAAATAGACTTTCTCAATTCAAATTAGCTACAGTTGTGTTGTTAATCCCCTTGTTATGGGATGAGAATATACTGCATTCAGATTAGAGCCTGACAGATATGTTAGAGAACTTTGGATTCAACTCAAAGTTCCAAACAATGCAGTCTTCCCAGGAGGCTCTGCGGGCTTTGGCTGGAACAATGGCACCACCCGGTGGCCACAACACTCTTTGTTTGGAAGAATTTCCTTTGGGGCACATTTCATGAACTCCAAAAGCCCCATGTGTGCTGGGGTGGAGATACAACGCTGAATAAAGCAGGGTAACTCCCTCAGGGGCTTGCAGGCTGATGGGCCTCACCAGTCCAGGTCCTGTGGGCTCACTCAGCTCTGGTCCCCAGGGATTGCCCAGTGGGGAGCAGAGACAGACCTTTTTATAACCCAGAGCTGACCTTAAGGTAGATGTCTACAGAGTGTGATTCCAGCGATTACAAAATGGCCTCCTGGACCCACCTATCCTCTAATGCCTTAAATCACTTTCACAGTTGACAAAACCTGTTCTGTGCTTATTCATTTATTTAGCATGTATTTATCATTTGCCTCTATGACTCAGATACTATGCTTAAGGCTGAAGACAAAAATATGTCTAAGAATTAGCCCTTACTTTCCATGCATGGCCAAAAACTAAAGACAAGTCCTTCCATTATCCCCTGCACAGACTATGGAGCCCTCTCCAGACTAGCAGGGCCCTGTGTCATCTACCATCTCATTTCCCTCAACACAACAGGTCCCTCAGCCCCAGTCCCCACTGTACACACCCCTCAGTCAGTCCTGCCACCACACTTTTTCCTGGCTGCTCCTCCTAGAAGAAATGCCTTCTCTGTCTCCTCAAGGATGGCTGTTCTGGAGGCCCTGAGCAGGGAGGGCCAAGCCAATGCCATCAGAGAAAAATGATCTCCAACAGCAGATACTGATGTGAGTGCCTGCAAACTGCAGCAGCAATTGCAGGTAGACAAGCAAGGCTGGACCTGCAGAAAAGAGAGATAGTAGCTCACAGGGCAGAGATGAAGGAAGCTTTTCATGAACAGAAGCTCTTGTTCCACCCAGGAGTTCTAAGAGAGGCTGAGAATAGCAACAGGATTTAGATCTAGCAGCTTTTAGGCATGAGAAAATATGTTTTACCCTGAAACTCAAGAAAAAGTAGGAAATAGAGGTGAATGCTGGAAATGGTGAGAAGCAACAGGACTCTGTGGAATACAGAGTGAGTGGGAATGTCTCTGAATGTAGTGACCATAAGATAAAGTGTGGGAGTGACTAATTCAAATGAAGATTGTCTACATCATTGGAAGGAAACTTCCAAATCCTCAGGAAGGCTGCTACACTGACATTAACAAAACCTTAGGGTCAGAGAATTACCTAATAAAAGGAAAGTGTCTCCATGTCTGGGTCAATGCTATGCCATATGGAAAAAGCACCCACAGGCCCAAGAGCCTGACCCATGAGACAACAGTGGATACATAAGTCCCTGAGAAATTAACAACATCCACTGGAGGTCTGTGAGCTTCCACAAGGCATAGAACAGGATTCTAAGCCAGTGTGAGGTCCTAGCAGCTGGAAAACCCAGCAGATACCTTGTCCATCCATGCACTTCTACATCCTTTCTCACGATAGGCCTATTTTCTATCCATTGTCCCTGGGAATAGTGTGGTATTACGGAATAAACATAGGCCTTAGATATAAGAATATGTGAATGCTAATCCCAGTCCCCTTCTTCCCCTCTGTGTGACCTTAGCAAATTGCCTTTCTGAATCCCAATACCACATCTAGAAGATGTATAGAAACCATGTTTTTGAGGGTCAACAACTTTATCAGTGAGGCTGGAGGCTCCTGGTCTATGGCAAATATTCCCTAGTGAGGATCCAGTCTGAGGGACAGAAAGGAAACTGGGCTTGGGAGGAGTGGCGACATCTCCCCATGCCTCTCTGCCAAGACAAATCAACTGCACTAAGAATATGATGGCAAGCATCTGGGATTTACATCTGGTCACAGCTCCACATAGAATCAGAAATATATGTTCTCTGTCCTGCCGTAACCCCTTGTCCACCAGTAGGTCTTTATGGGTTTCATTGTCAGAGTGTGAATTCCAACACGGTAGGCATCACTAAGTTTGTTCTCCATTGTAGAGTGGATCTGGGTCCTTGTTATCAATGTAATGGGTGCAGCCTGGATTACATTCTTCCTACTGCTTTCCTAGGAATTGACCCTCCCTCACCCAATCTCAGGGTTGTAGCAGAAGCTCTATGGGATAATGTGACCCACTCATGGCTACTAGAGACTGGTTCAAGGAAGGGCACTGCATTTAAGACTGAGAAAGAGGTCAGACTCTCTCTGAGTGGCTGGTATGGTGCATACAAATTTGGGAGTGGTAGCAATGACCCTGTTCCACTGTGAGAACTGTGCAACAAAGATGGTTGGACTACTGTAAGTCAGAAGGGCAGAGAGAAAACATGGATAAATGACAGAAAGTAAAGGCTCACTGGCTTGGAGTGGCACTCCAGGCCACCTCTGGTCCTGCTGCCTGGCTTTGTCTCTGGGATTGGATTCAGAAACTCACTCTGAGATTTTTCCTACTAGTCCTTCTTCACTTGAAGTAGTTGGAATGGAGTTGCCAGAGTTGACACCCAGAAGAGGCCCAGCTAATGTGCAAACCAAGGTTTCACTTGAAGGAGAGGAAGGACAAGGATGCTGACTACATGTGTCCTCAGATGAACAAATTGCCTCCAAGCTCAGCAATTTGGGAAAACATACTCTAGTATTGTACACCTACAATCCGATGCCTCCCCTGGATGGTAATTTCACTCAGACACAGCAGTAACATTTTAGTATTTAATGGGATGCTTGTAGAGATTTCATTCCACAATGAGAACATTTCCTATTACAGGAATAAAACGAAAAAAGAATCATTCATTTCACACGAAAAACAGAGACTTTTGAAATGGAAACACTGTCAATCAGGCTGAATCACAAGCTGTGATTAAAGCCTCCAGACTTTTTCCCATTTGTGCAAGCACATTTGAATTTTAGCCCAACACTGAGCCTGTATTATAAGAACATCTAATGTATTCTGCTTTGAACATAATGCCAAACATGTCGTAAAAGTAAAATACTTATCACCTAAGTTCAAGCAAATTTTGGTCTTTTATTCAAGAAGCAGTCACAGCACCTCATTTACAACCTTAATTCAAAAGTAGATCTTCCTAATCAGAGAAATGAAGATAAAGCTGGAGTCTATTATCATCTGTACTGCTGGTACATCAAGCATGGTTTATGGAAGAGAAGCCAGACATCTCTGGAAAAGTCAAGTTGCTCTCCCCAGCGCACTACTGCTGTACCCAACAATGAATTCTTTTTGCTGTTTCCATCCAAACAATGATTGAGCCCCCTGGGCTGCAGGCTGGATAAGTTAGGCATGGTCCCCGTCCTCTAGAAATCCACGAGCTCATGCAGGACGACTCTTCAGTTAAGGGACAATTATTACATGTACCAAGAGGCTGTGGATACAAGGAGGAGAGGCCTGGAGTGGGAGGAGCTGTCAGAAAGGGCCGCTGCATGATGTTTGAGTCAGTCTTCAGACGAGGGGAAAGGCCTTCCAGGCACAAAGTGCAGCATGATGGGGCAGAGGTATGAGGAGCCTAGTACATTAGGGGAACAGTGAGTCCTATGGGCAGCTCTCCCAGGGGCATGCAGTGACCTCTGCCCAGCACCTGAGAGGCCCGGGAACTGAGCAGCATCCCTTCTCAGGGAAGCAGAGGTGTATGCAGGTCTTAAGACAAGGTAAGAGAAGCAGAAGATGGCGCCATGTTTCCTTGGTGATCTAAAGTGTTTCCAGAGACAGCGCTGGTCCAGCTAATGGGACAACTGAGGAGGAGACTAGAAACTGTTAACCCAATGCTCGGATGAACTAAAGAAAGTGGCATGACAGGCCTCAGCTCAAAACCTACTGACCTTGCCCTCTCTGTGGTCAGTACCTTTGCCAATTCCAATCTGGGGCCTCTGCTCACCTCAGAGACAGCCAGATCACCACTTCCTAGATTAGGGCTTCTTCTTCAAGTTCATTCTTCTTTTTCCTTTCCCCAGTATTCATCAGCAATTCTAATCAACTTTACCTCCAAAATATATCCCAAGCCTGCACATGCATGTCCCTCTTTTTTTGTCTCCACCTAAGTCCTGGTCACCATCACCTCTTGTTTAGACAACTGCAACAGAGAGACATTTTATTTCATTATAAATCAGCTCACAATATTCTACTCCAAACTCTCCAAAGATTTTCCTTCACACTTAGAATAAAATAAAAGCTTTTTTTCATGGTCAGGGGCCCAGCCCAGCTCTCTGGTCTCACCTTAGACCATCGTGCCCATGCTCAGCAGGTCCAGCTCCATCATCCTCCTTTCTGTATCTCTCTTTATCCTGGCTCTTCCCACTGCCTGGAATGTGATTCTCATGTAACTCAAGAAGCCAACACAATGCCTAACTGATTGTCTTCACGGAACGTATTACTATTTTCTTATTGCCTAGTCTCCCATCCCTGCTATACCACAGGCCTTACAGGAGGAGGGACTTCTGAATTTGCATTCCTCAAGACTGTATTCCTAGAACAGGATCCATCCCACAAAGCGTATTCAAGGCACATTTATTGAGTGCACAAGTCCATGCATCTGCCAATATCCCCGAAAGCTTTAGACGTTATAGAAGCCATGGCCCCTGGAATTTACCAGGCCAGAGAAGTGCTGCCCTTATGGAGGCAGCTGATGCAAGGAAGGGAGGGCATGTGCCCTGAGGTCTCCCAAACTGGGATCAAAGGCCCACTTTCCTGTCTTGGTAGAGCCTTTGTGACAGAGCATTGATGCCTCTGCCACTGGCTAGCTGCTCTGCTTCGTAACTGTGCTGTATTAGGGTTCTCCAGAGAAACAGAAGCAATAGGGTGTGTGTGTGTGTGTGTGTGTGTGTGTGTGTGTGTGTGTGTGTGTTTAAGAAAGGGGGGGATGGGAGAGAGAGAGATTTATTACAAGGAATTCATTCACATGATTACGGAGGCTGACAAGCCACAAGATCTGCAGTCAGCAGGCTTGAGACCCAGGAAAGTCATTGTTTCTGCCCTAAGTAAGGAAGGAACCAATGTCCCAGCTCAGCAGTCAGGCAGGAGGACTTCCCTCTTAATCAGCCTTTTTGTTCTATTCAAGCCTTCAACTGATTGGATGGGGCCCACCACATTCATGAGAGCAATCTGCTTTAATCATTCTGCAAATGTAAATGTTAATCTCACCCAAAAACATTCTCACAGGCACACAGATGGATCCAGTAAAAGTGACACACAAAATTAACAATACACATGCCTTCTGTGTCTGTCTCCCCCACTAGGTGTGAGCAACTTGAGAAGAACTGGGTCTTACTTATCCTGGATAATCTGCTTTAATACCTAAAACTTGGTAGGTGCTCAACAAATATTTGTAGAATGAATGAATGAATCTCTGATTCCAAGAACTAGTCTCAGGTCTGGTCTAAGTTAAGACTCACAAACTTGGGTCACGTTGAAGTGCCTCTTGGCAAGGGATGGGAAGAGATCAGGATAATGTCTAAAGGTAGACCACCAGGCTGTCCAGAGGGTACAGAATATGTCATTCAGACTGTGAGAACTCACCCAGGGATCTCTGCACTGGCCAAAGCAGACAGGAGCAGTTTCAGAGCACAGGCTAGGTACCTAGGTACCGGCTCTAATGGCTTTGTCAGTTACTACCTGTGACCTGGTCAAGGACAATGACTTCTTGTGGCCTTAGTCTCTTCTTCCCTAAAGTGAAGGTGATAGTAATAACTTATTCACAGATTGCTGTGAAGATGAAATTAGATAATCCATGAACAGAAAGTATGAGTTCGTTTCATGACCCTTGGGGAAATAAAGACTTCTTTATTTCTCAAATCAGATAAGTTTGGCTTGGATTGCAAGAAAATCAGATACATAAAATGAAGTTATGTATAAAGAACTCATACAACTAAACAACAACAACAAAAACCTGATTTTAAAAAGGGACAAAGGACATGATCAGATGTTTCTCCAAAGAAGACATATGAATAGCCAACAAGCATATAAAATGATGTTCAACATAACTAATCACTCAGGAAATGTAAATCAAATCCACAATGTGATACTACCTCACACCCACTACAATGGCTACTAAAAAAAAAAAGTAATAAGTGTGGGTAAGGATGTAAAGAAACTGGAAATCTTGTGTATTGCTGATGGGAATATAAAATAATGCAGCCATTGTGGAAAACAGTATGGCAGTTCCTCAAAAGCTTGAAAACATAACTACCACATGATCCAGCGATTTCAGTTCTGGGTATATACCCAAGAGAATTGAAAGCAGAGTCTTGAAGAGCTATTTGTATACCCATAGTCATAGAAGTATTATCCATAATCATCACAATGTGGAAGCAGCCTGAGTGTCCATTGACAGAAGAACACGTAAATAAAATGTGGTTTTGCATTTAACAGAATATTATTCATCCTCAAAAAGGAGGGAAATGTTGCTACATGTTGCAGTATGGGTGAACTTTGAGGAGCTTATGCTAAGTAAAATAAGCCAATTGCAAAAAGACAAATGCTACATGATTCCACTTACGTGAGATATCTAAAGTCATAGAGACAGAAGGTAAAAGGGTGTTTGCTAGGGGCTGGGGAGAGGGAGAAATGGGGAGTTGCTGTTTAACGAGTATAGAGTTTCAGTATTGCAAGATGAGAAAAGCTCTGGAGATTGACTGCACCACCATGTGAATATAACTGCTGAACTCTACACTTAAAATGGTGAGGATGGTAAATGTTATGTTATGTGTATTATCAGATAAATCCACCTACACAACCAGTGAATCACCTTTATATTGCTCCTTGGGACTTTCCTTTCCATGGCCATGTTCATCTACTCAGTTGATTTTCACAGCAACCCCCAGCAATCAGCACAATGGGTGGAATCCAGAGGGGCTCAGAAAGATCGTGGATCTAGGACTAAGTTCCAGGTCTCCCAACTCCCTTCCTATTGGCCTCTTTCTACTGATCATCTTTCTTCATGGGGACTAAAAACTAGTGTTTACAGGGACTAGCCTGTCAGTGAGCCTGTAACCGGCATGACTAAGTGCTGACCCTACCTTAGAAATCATAAAGTCTCCAAAGAGAAACCCTGCCCACTGTCCCTGAGAAATTAATACTTTAATGAAGCCGTGATTGTCCCCCAACAAAGAAAAAGATTGTCACTTTACTGTATACTCATGGCTGGAAATGTACCTTACATCTGATGACTCAGGGCAGACAGCTTCAGAGAGTCCTCCCTGGTCCTTGCATCCAAAGTGGCACATCACATCAAGTCAGGGACATTCAACAACTATAATCCTAACTCGGTACCATCTCCCCAAGGAGACCCTATAGCTGTTAAATCCACTCCAAGAAGCTATAGATCCTGCCATGCCAGGGCCATAGGATGAGATCTGCATCTTAGAGGACAAAAGTCACATTAATACATAGAGAGCACTTAATACATGTAAGGATCGACTTCTCTGTATTTTACATGTGTCCTGGGGGAAGTTGTTAAGAAAAGAGTTGTTGATGTCTTCTGGTTGTTTTGTACAGTTGGGTTGGTTGGTTTTTTTGTTAACTGTTATTGATTTATTTTTATTATGGGTTTTATTTGTTCATTTGTTGTTGTTTTAGTATTAGAGAACAGAGCCTAATTGAATGTGGTTTTTCTGTGACCACCTGACGAAAATGTCCAGGACACTCTTGAAATCATTAAGCATAAATAGGTTGGTTGCCTTTGTTTCTCTGGAAAATGTAATCTTCCCCTCACTGATTCTTCTTGTGAGCTGAAAAGTTGCTTCATTTCTTGTAATCATTGGATCACACCATCAACCACAGCAGAAGGCTTTGGGTAAGAGGGAGCCCTTTGGATGACAGATATTGTTGATGCAACTCCAAGGAGACAATTAATCTCTTCCCCTAGGCTTTACTCCACCAATCCAACCCAATGCTCATCACTCAACTTTTCAATCACTCACATATCCATTCAATGTGTATTTATTGAGCATCTACTATGTATAAGGCACTGTGAAGGGCAAAATAGACACGATCTCTGACTTTATACAGCTTATAGTTTAGTGGGAATATGGACATTAAACAGATAAATACATAGAGCTTTCACTGCAGTTGTGGTATCTGCTAGAAAGTGAGACATGTAGTGTGCTTCTTCATTCATTCACTAGGTATTTACCGAGCACTAAGACAGGTAAAACTCTATCTCAGGTGCTTACTGGAACACGTAACCAGACAAAAGCTGGGATGTAAGAGAAGATCCCCTAAGCCACTGTCATTCAAGCTGAGACCTGAGGGACAGAGAGAAGTTGGCCTGGCAAGGAGAAGACTGGAAGTGCATGCCAGCCCAAGAAATGGCATGACAGGGTCCTAGAGCAGGACGTGCCTGTGAGAATGAGAAGGGAGGCCAGTGGACTTGGAGCACTGGGGCTGGAGCAGGACAAGGAGACATTAAAGCAAGAGGAAAGACCAGGGCTCTCCAGTTTCCACAGGCTCCATGCTCCTCTAAGAGTTGTCACTTGATCCTAATGGTAGGGGGAAACTTCTGAGGGGTTTTCAGCTGAGAGGTAATGTTCTCATCATTAACACCATAGTATATTTTACTCCTATTTTGTCAAGATCCTAAAACAGGTCAAATTTCAGTATGTTGTCCATCAAAAATGTCACGCAAGTTCACATCTGAGGCATGACATACCCCTCCCCTTGGTTCCTTTCAACATGCTCTTCTCCTGTTTTGTTTTTTGCTCTTTTCTTCCTGGTGAACGCTTATTCATATTTCAAAATTCAATCTGGCCCTAGCTTCATCTATAAAGCAATTTGACTTCCCCAGGCCTTGACTGCAACTTATACTCACCTCCAGATAATAGGAGACTCAGAGTATGGGCCAGGACCAGGGACGACCACCAAACTATTTGTTACCCACACACAGAAAGTGAGGTAAGCACAGAAAGTGAACATGTTCAAAAACATTTAGAGCAATTACACAGCACAATTTTATGACTATTGAATCTAATAATTTTGAAATGCAGGGCTTGAATTTTGGTAGCTATTTTTTCTAATGATTCATCTTTATTGTATTTTGTAAAAGCATTGATCCAAAAAGAATTGAAATTTATTTTAAAATGAAAGAAGGGGGCCTTCAGCACAGTTGGTTTGAGAAGCCCTGTCCAGAGTACCTCATCCTGAAGGCCTTTCTCTGCTTCCTCCTCCCTCTTCGCTATCAGCTGACCACTGCAAGTTCACTACCTCATTTCATCCACACAACCCCCTTACAGGGAAATCAATCCCTAGCTTACCTCCTCTCCTCTTATTAGAAGTGAGCTAACTGAAGCTAAAAGGTAAAGCAATTGCCTATATTGGTTTCCTATTGCTGCTATAACAAAGTACCACAGACTTAGTGGCTTAAAACTATACAGATTCCTTATCTTATAGTTTTGGAAGTCAGAGAGCCTAAATGGGTTCACTGGGCTAATCTCAAGGTGTTAGTGCATGGCCACATTCCTTCAAAGGCTCTAGGAAATAATGCATTTATTGCCTTTTCCAGCTTCTAGAGGCCTCCTGCATCCCTTGGCTTGTGTTCCCTCCCTCCTTCTTCCAAGCCAGTAGTGTAGCATCTTCCGGATCTCTCTCTCTCTCACCTCTGCTTCTATCACCACATCTCTCCTCTTCAACTCCATTCCCACTTATAAGGATCTTTGTGATTACATTGAGCCTACCTGCAATATACAGGATAATCTCATTTCAAGATTCTTAACCACATCAGCAGAGTCCCTTTTGCCATACATGATAACATTCAAAGGTTTCAGGAATTAGGATGTGGATATCTTCCAAAGGCCATCATTCTGTCTACTATAATGGCCAAGATCACACAACTACTAGGGCAGCTATTTCCAAGATTCAAACCCCCAGGTCTTGGCCTCAGAATCCATGCTTTTTGTTTTGTTTTATCTTTCCCAACTACTCCACTCTACCTTCTAATATATGTGCACGTGTTTGTAGAAATACTTTGTCCCAGCTACTCAGGAGTCTGAGGCAGGAGAATCGCTTGAACCCGGGAGGCTGAGGTTACAGTGAGCCGAGACCACAGCATTGCATTCCAGTCTGGTTCACAGAGTGAAACTCCATCTCAAAACAAAAAAGAAAGAGAGAAAGAAACAAAAGAAAGCCCACAACCAGGGATGCACCCCAACAAAGCTAGGCAAGGTCAGGATCAAAATGCAAAGGCAGATGGGGCCAAGTAAGGACCTGCTGGACACGGAAGAGGGAAGCATCCTGATGGCTTGAGAAGCTCTTCAGAAGCCCCAGGCAAGGGCAATACAAGAGAATTTGAGGGAGCTTCAGGAAACAATATTAGTGCCTTCTTCTGTGCCCCCTTTCAACCCTCTACTCACCTCTGTCTAAGGACATGTCATGCCATTTATATTAATATGTTTTTACTTATCTGGTGGGCTGGTATTTATGGATGTTCAGACTGCACAGTGTACAAAGTCACCACACCTAAAGAATGCCACTGGGTTCTCAGATACTCACTCATCTGAGAGAACACTGGAGAGTGTGTGGACTCCCAGTTAGGTGTGTCCTGGGGCAGTAGCAATGAGCTGCCACCAACAAACCCACCGGGCACAGCCAGCCCGGGCACAGTGTGCTCACTCAGGAGAGAAAGCCTCTAGGCTGTCACTGATTCACCTGTGTGTGCAGCTGTGCCTTCTCCCAATGTCACTTCTCTTGCCCACCATTGCTCCAGATGCGATTCCACTCCCAGCACCCTGCTTCTGACTCTGATCCTGACTCAGCTGCCTGAGCCAAGGGCTGAGGAACAGGCAGGGATATTGGACTGTGCTCTTCAGCATCCAAAGGGGACATGTGCTGCCTGCCAGGGCTCTGGAAAGCTTCCCCAGGGTAAGTCATGGTTTCTGGGCACCATTGTTCAGGTGGGACCATGTACTAACATTGATTTTTTTTTTCCTAGTGAAAGAAGCTCTTCTAAAATTTTTCAGAAAGGTACCTCATGTTCTGGCTTGACCCTGCTTATCTCCCCCTACCCATTTCAACTCACTCATTAAGCATTTGGATTAGGCACTTATTTATGCTCCCAGCAGCCAGCAAGTGATTGGCTCTAAGGCTAAGATGGGGAGAAGAAAGAAAAGAGGAAAGATAGGAAGAAAGGAGGGAGGGAAAGAGGAAAAGATCTTTAAGTATCTGAATGGATGGATGATGGATGGATGGATGGATGGATGAGTGTCCTATACCTGTTAAACACAGAAATTCATCTTGTTCTCCTGTGGTCTTTCTATTTTGACTATTTTGGTTACCCCCAATACTGTTTCCTTCTCTCCTGTCTCTCCCACACTCTCTGGTTTATCCATGAGGCCATCCACATCTTCTAGACTGAATCATCATTGGGGCTTACACGTTGCCTTTCCATAGCTACAGACTGCATCTCTACCCCTCTCTCCCACCCCTGCTGAAGGAGCCCAGCCCTGGGAGCCCAGCTCCTGGCCAGAAGCATCCAATGACGCTGCTGTTCACAGCAATTCACAGCACTCACACCCAGGAAGTGAGGGTGTCTTCCTCTCCCCTCTCTCTGGGCAGGAAGGTACCCTAGGAGGATCTGGCTGCCACTGCCTCCTTCCTGGAAGATGGAACGCCCTCTTCTATCTAACCCAACTTTCCCAAGCCCTACTTGCAGATTCAACTTCTTTTATCCTTGGGGAGGTTTTTTCCTGCATATTCTCAGTGCCTAGTGCTGTGAAGTTTCTTATATGGCCTGTTCCAGGGAACACTAAGCATTCTCAAGGCTCCAAGATGTTGACTGCAAAATGAATTTTCTGGGGGCAGGGGAGGAGGTAGGGGCTCTCAACAGGGACTTAACAGGGTGAAGGTGGGGAAGGTATTTTTTTGAGCATGTGATCTCTGCTGGGCGTTGTACTGTGCCCTGGGGAGCAGCAGTGAATGAGAGAGATCCCTATTGTCATGGAACATCCAGTCTAGTAGGAGAAAAGAGATAGTAAGTGACATCAATGATGGTACATGCTCCATCACATGGGATAGGGGATGGACATGGCTCAGGGGTGATGAGTGGGAGGGGGAAAGGTTGGCAGTGAGGCTCTTTAACTCAGGTGGTCTCTGCAGAAAACACTTTAGACTAATGACCTGAGCAATAAGGAGGAGCCACCGAGACACACGCAAGAGACAAGCAAGGGGAGAATGGGCAAGCCTGGAGTGTCAGGGGACAGACTGTGGCTGGAGCACATGAATGAGGAGGAGAGTGGGCAGAGGTGAGCTCAGGAAGGTAGATAGGAACCTTCCTGAACAGTTACTGATACTTACATTGATGGCTACCCCATAGTGAGAGTGTGTTGTGTGCCCAACACTGTGTTAAGTCCTTCACCTAAGTCATGTCATTAATCATTACAACAGTAGTCACTGAGATGGAGATTATTAGCCCACTTAACAGATACAAATGATAATAGCATGCACTGAGTATCTATTAGGGGCCATGCACCAGGCTGTATGCTGTATATGCAGTGTCTCATTGATTCCTCATGACAGCCCCATGAAGTGCAAAGATTCTTATTTCTCCATTGTACAAGTGAGAAAACAGAGACTCGGAGCATTAAAATGACTTGTTCAAGGTCCCAGCATTACAAATCAGATCAAACCGTGGATGAATGGATCCAACCTTTGTGTCTGTTTGCCCTTCAGGTCTGTCTTGATGTTGACTTTGGGGAATGAGGAGCATAATTTCTGCCAGAGAGAATTGCTGGGGACATGTAAGGATGTGTCCTTTTATCGGGGCTCTTCCCGGAGCCCTGGGAGGGAAGCTGAAGGAAGGCACAGAGGAGCTGGTGGGGGTAGGTGCATAGCACCCCTCCCAGCAGGCTGTGGGATCTGGCCTCCCCAAAAGCGGGCTTGGATCATGCTCCTTCTCCAGAGATTCAACCCACTCCACCACTGCCTTTAAAACTGCTGCCACATTTGAGAAATATTCCACCTCCGAAGCACACCTCCTGTGCAGCACCATTTTCATCCTTCTTTGTCACAGCCCAGACCAAGCCCAATCGACTTTAAAGTGATTTGCCTCCTAGAATTCTCCCAGTACTCCCCAACAGCATTTGGGCTAGTTTTCGGGCCAATAGATCATTTGGAATGTTTTATAACATAAAATCCAATCCTTTATAGCAGGCAATCAGCAGTCTTAAAATAATTGCCCGTAACTAAAGACAAACCAAAGTAACAGCAAATGAAATCTGATTAATGGGTAGTAAAAACTGATGTTCTCTAAATAATTCCTCAAAATAAATTTCACTAAAATCATCTCTCCATGAAGACATTTCTTTAGGGGCTTAAGATAAATAGACTCCTTTTTTTCAAGGTACCTCATAACTAAATTACATAGCACGTGGGGGAGGTTCTGGTTATGTTCCTAAGTAGAGAATTTTCTGTTTGCTTCTATTTTCCCTCAAGGCCATCACGGAAAGAGAATAAAATTTCATTTTCCCCCTACAATTATGTAGCTGCATTATTTTTGTAATAGGCTTACTAAGAACAAGCTCCCCAAACACAATTCTGTAGCTAAGGTTCACAGGGTTGAAACCAAGAGACAAATCCTCTTTGCTTTTTTCTGGGCTGTATTTAAAAAGGTCAGTGCTAATGACAATTGAGAAAACTCAATTTCTCCTCAGAGGCCAAGGTTTTTAAGACGCATCAGGTGGCAATTTGGAACAGAGCCTAACCTGTTGCAGGAGTGAAATAGGGGACTCAGGAGACCCAATTCTCACCTCTGCCCTGGCCCCCACTGGTTTAATGCCTTGAGCTCATGAAATTATTAAACTTATAAGGTAGGACCTTAGAAATAGAGAAACTGAAAAGGAGACTTGCTGAGCTAATGAGAAGAGGAGGGGTGAGGGTGATCAAAGGACTATTCCAAGATGAGAAGAACAAGTGGCATTAGTCAGGTAGAGGGAACAAAATATCCAAACACCATTTGTTTGCATATTTTGCAATAAGAGGAAAACATCCAGCTTCAGTGAGTGACCCTACACAAGAAGAGAGACCAGAGGAAAGGAGACAGAGCTGGGCAGGGTTGCAGGTGGTTTTGGAAGGTGGGACAAAAATCCTTTTCTGGATGAGAATCCTCTTCTGAGCATCAGTGGGAGGCCATGTCAACCTCCAGTGGTAAAAGAAGAGGTGATGGCCTAGGAGGTTGAAGATAGTGTAAGAGTTTTTGAGAGGATTGGGGGAGAGCACTGCCCAGGACACATGTTCTTTCCAGGCAGAGTTGAGCACCTAATTCAGGTATCAGACCATGAGTTTCTGGTGACTCAAACAGCAACATTGTATAATTGTGCCCAGCAGTGTTTAGCAGGTAGCCCAGGCAAGAGTAGAGAAGGTGGAGGGCCAGGTTGACCCCGTGTGAGAGTATGGGTAGCACCGAAGGGCAGATTAGGTAAAGGGAGTGAAGATGTTGGCAAGAGAGAGATTGAGACGATAGACCCAAGGTCAGGATGAGATTGAGAGGGAAGTGAGCAAATACAAAGACAATCGATGGATTAAGGAATTAGAAATCTCAATGTAGATAAAGAGCAGATGCTGTGAGACAAACCCAGGGAGAGTGACAGAAAAATGCAAGGTGTGGTCGGAGTATTACTGTCGTTTGAGATCCCAGAGTAGAGGAGACCCAAGAGATTGCAAGGGTATGACCACGGGAATAGACAGCTGAAGTGGAGAGGAGATGAAGGCTTCCCGAGTTAAGAAGATCAGGATTCTGAGGGGCCAGAGCATGGAAGTGACCACCGCAAGGATGCTAAAATCCCTAAGAATGGCAGCAAGACTCGGCATGGGGGAGAAAACTCTGCCCAATGCATTGGTGGAGTCTTGGGACAATCTACTTTGAGGAACTGGGACACACCCTTTCCCCACCCCAGTTCAAAGAAGCATTTTGTAACAGGACTTTCTCCCTTTGATCAACAAGCTATATCAAAATTATCTGAAGCCTGAGGACCTTAAATTAAAACAGGAGGACACAATTAGATAACAAGGTGTAAGCTAGAATTTGAAAGTAAGTGCTGTATTTGAAATATTATATCCCAAATATCTCTTTAAACCCACCAGCCTCTCTTGCTCTGAATGTCCCTTAGTCTCTGGTACAAGTGACCTCATCTCCTGCTCCTCCTGTGGCTTCCTACTGATCCCACACCCCCATCCAAAGACTCTATTTCCACACTTGAGTTCCCGCAGAGCTACAGTGCAAAATAGGTCATGTCTTACCACACTGGTGGCTGCCAAACACTTCTCCACTACCTGTGACATCTTATGTAGAACGTACTCATATAACATACGAATATGGAATTTCTTGGTTGAAAAGGGATGGGAACTCTGGAGAGCTCTGCCTATTTGGCCTCCCTCTCAGTTGGCCATCTACATCCCCATGGGCCCGTATGCCTATTTTTATGTTCACTTACATGAAACGAAAGACTTATAAGCAGAATGGCAATAACATTTGATACAAAACAGTAGAGCAGGCATCATTCTATTAAGGGTACGGTATGGTGCAGTCATTACAAATGGGGGTTCAAAATATAGGTGCTGGGTTTGAAATCTGGCTCCTTCACCTACCGTGTGATCCTGACAAGTTACTTAATCTTAGTTCCCCATTTTCTGCTTAGTTAAGTGAGTATAATAAAAGTATTTCATAACTGTTAATAACTTACACCTATCAACCCTTGCTAGATACATGATTTCATTATGTGGATGTTATGAATGAGCCGCGCAACTGTTGATGATGGAGTAACACAAAAAAACAAGGAGCAAGTGGCGAAGGTTAGCCAAACCCTGACTCTCAAAATGTATATCCGGAAAGCATGAGCTAAGAAGGCCTCACTTGCTACTTGTCTTAGTTTATATTGCCCCAGAAGCAGACTCTGAGCCAAGTCTCTGAGGACAAGCCACCTACAGGGAGGTGCAAGGAACAGGGGTAGGAAGGAGGGCAAGTGGTATGGGAGGGAAAGGCAACCATTATTCAGCCAGCTACAACAGTGGAAGATTAAAGCTTAATCCTATGGGGAAGCCCTGGTAAATAGCACAAAATATGGTTCAGAAATTTTTTTGGCCGGGGAGCTAGAATATTCTTGACCAACACTCATAAACCACTCATCAGTGGTTAAGGGCTGACCCTACCGGGGTGATTAATTCATAGGCACTTCCTGCTGGCTGTGCACAGGGACAAAGGGGTTTTCTGTACTCTGAGGGCAAGCCGCAACAGAGATGAAAGTATTGGCTACCAGACCTCAGGCTGGCACAGGTGGAAATGGTGAAAATACCTGAGGAGCTGTAGGTAGAATGCACACTGCAGCTACACTAGTCACAGTTGTGTAGGCTTCCCCAATGGGATTACAATGATGAGGCAATTGTCATAAGGTGCAAATGTTGTTCTCAGCTATCAGTCCCTACCCTGCCCTTCCACTTCCCTTAAGACCTGTGTGATTTAATGCAGTCAGTTTTCTCATGATAACACTTGATCTGCCCAGGTATGTGTACTGCTAAGAATGCTCCACTTGAACATGCCAGGGGTTTCCATCAGCGAATGGGAAAGTTTATGCAAGTAACACTGCACAGCACTGAGACACTGATGTTGAACCTTGACTTTTCCCTGTCTTATGCTTCACAATGCCAGTTGCAGATGTCGGGAAAGGAGATGAGCAGGAAGAGAAAGGGAGCCAGCACTGTGCTGGGGTCTTTACACCTCACCGAATCCACAGCCAGTCCTGCAGCAGTAGAGAGCGAGTCTTCTTCCCCTTGCTTTCACCAGCCCTGGGAACCAGCCATCACCTCCTTCTGTGCCAACCTGAAGGGTGACAATTAATTCATTTCAGTGTTATTTTTACTTGAGTTGGACTGCTTACAAATGACGTTGAACTGCTTTTCATGTTTATTGTTCTCCAGCCTTTTAATTTGTACATCATCTCTTTCCTTGGCACGCACATACCACTACTCGCCTGTTTATAACATTGTTCTCCGGGGAAAGTCAATTTCTGGTCCAAGATGCGGTTTTGAGGAACAAGCTGTGTTCACAGCCTGCTTGTGCTCACAACAGAAACAGGTGCAAGTGGTGGAAAAGAGGGGTCGAGACAGCAGTTTCTCCAGAGCCTTTGGGGTTCATTTCGTCTTCCGCCTGACTCTGAACTTGAAGAAGATAGAGGCCTGGATTATTCTCCATTTATAGTCACCTTCCATCCATTCTCTGCTCTGCATTGTACCCAGAGGCTGACCTCCAGGGATGACATCACAGTTCCCTTGCTTTCCAGCTTCCAGTTTGGTCCAGCCAGTGATAGGCATCATAATGAGAAAAGACAGGGGGACAGAGTTGAGAAAATTTTTTTATCCCACACTGGTATTAGTTTCCTAGAGCTGCCATAACAAATTATCACAGACTTGGATGGCTTAAAACAACAGAAATGTATTCTATCATAGTTCTGGAAGACAGAGGTTTGAAGTCAAAGTGCCGGCAGGGTTGGCTCCTGCTGGCGGCTCCGAGGGGGCACCTGCTTCATGCCTCTCTCCTGGCTTCTGGCAG
The DNA here is from genome assembly GCF_001698545.2 of Rhinopithecus bieti. Classification (NCBI taxonomy): domain Eukaryota; kingdom Metazoa; phylum Chordata; class Mammalia; order Primates; family Cercopithecidae; genus Rhinopithecus; species Rhinopithecus bieti. The sequence continues at coordinate 265,634 of NW_016815776.1, read as the reverse complement.
TTGCTGCCATCCCCAGTGTTCCTTAACTTGTAGGTGCATCACTCCAACCTCTGCCTCCATCTCCACATGGTGTTCTCCTCTCTGGGTCTGAGTCTGTCTCTTCTCCTATTATAAGGACACCAATCATATTGGATTAAAGACCACCCTCAGCTAGTATGCATAGCCTCATCTTAATTATTATGGCCTGATTTCATCACAAAGACTCTATTTCAAAAGAAAAAAAAAACCCACATTCACAGATACCAGAGGTTAGGACTTCAATATATCTTTGGAAGGATACAGTTCAACCCATAACACACCCCTTCCTGGCCACTGCTCTGGCTCTGGATGGCTCCTCTGAGCCACCACACATATCCAGTGGCCTGTCTTTCACATCCAATATACTCTTTCCTCTCCCAACCCTTTCTGGGCATGCTGCTAGTGTCCAGGAGCCTCACCATCTTTCGTCCTTGCCCTGCCCACACCGCCTTTACTCACAGTCCCTTCACTGAACCCTCCTCAGCGGCACTCTAAGTGCTCGTCTCTTTCCTGGCTGATAAACTGGCCCATGGCTAAATTGTGAAGTCAGGAAAATGCAAGAGTATTACAAAAAACATTTGTGGACCTTGACCTGCATCTTTGGTGTGTGACAGGCACAGAGATGGCTGCACCACCTGGGTGTAAAGGAATGCATGAGAAGCTGGCTGAAACAACCTGGGAGCAGAGGTATATCCTGTGTTTTAGCCCCAGGGCTGCATTATGGAAGCCAGATGGGTCATTTTGAAAAGACCAAAACTGCCTTATCTCTCAGGACAAGGCAACCTCAGCAGGTAGGAACTTTCCTACCCCTTTCTTCCATCCTACCCAGGGGCAGCAAGAGGCAGTGTGGGAAAGAGGGTAGAGAAGGCTAGAAGAGCAATTCAGAGAAAAACTGTTGATGCTGGCTGCATCCTCAGTGCCCCCACTCAACAACGTTTCCCATCCAGAAGTAGGCTCACAGCTGGGGAAGTTGAAACTTGAAAGAAATTCTGAATTTTTGTTACTACTCGGAAGTGAACATTGAAACTATGAAGATGAGACTGTTCTTGTGATTGAAAGTGAACAAATAATGTTTTTACCTAAGATTGACAGGAGAAGTTATGGTACTGTGTAGCAATTTCATTTTGGATGCAAGGAAGAATGGTCCACAGACCAGGTCTGATGGGATAGTGGTGGAAAATAATAAATACACATAAATACTTGTCTCCTGCTAGCACCTTGTCAGATTCCACTCATTCTATGTGCTTGATAAAAGGAGCTAGAGCTAGAGATATGAATATAAATATAGATTCAATAAACATCAGAAACAAGTGTAAATAAAGTAGAAAGATGAATCAAGAGATAGCATACATAAATATGGGGTTCACAGGGTCAGACAAGGGTGAAAGTCTGGACTGCAAATATGGCTCTGAGATTCCTGGCAGCCGAAGGAAGACAATCAATTATGAATTTGTATCTGTCCATGGAAAGTCAAGCAGAGTAGTTTCTTGGATGAAACAATGCCTTTCTTGTATTCAAGCCTTCAATTTTTCATGTGGTTCTTCAAACAGGGTCCACTGATTTAGTGTCAATATCCTCACCAACGAGCTACGATAAATACTGTAGAGAGTTTCACCTGTCAGTTCCCTACATCATCTATCAAAAGAAGCTGAGAACAGGGCAGAAAACTCACATTCATGGAAAGTTAACACAATTGGATATAAGCAGGTCATTCCGCTTGGTCTGGCTTGATGGGTTTTTACTGTTTTCATTGGAGCAGCCATTAGAAGGGTGCACACCTGATGAATTTCACAAATCAGGAGATGGGGGCAGCACGGGCAAATGGAAGGACTATGTGAAAAGCAAAGAGGTCACTATTTTTCATCATCCACATTCCTCAGGAAAGAAAACTCATCCATCACTGGCAGCAAACACTGGCACAAAAAGTCTAACCTGCTCAGGTGACTGAGGCAACCTCAGGCTTTCCACGGTACCCAGAAGGCACCATATATGTGAAATACATTTTCTTTTTGAGGAAGATTTGATTTTTTTTCTAGGTTTTGATTCACAAAACACAATTAGGAGCTTATTCGTGTTAATTCCAACTACAACTGAACACCGAAGCTGAATGGTGTCAGAAAATGAAATGATCTTCCATCAAGATTAAATATGTGTGCCCTGAAAGACTATATTTCAAAAGTAGAGTTATTCCAACAAGAAATTGATTTGGATGTACAAGTATACTATTATTCAAATAACTTTCAAACATAACAGGGCTTAGAGAAAAAATGCCATTTTCTACCTCAACAGAGCATGTAATGGTTTGTCACTGCATGTAAAGTTTAATTTGTACAAAAACTCAATATGTCTTCCTGAAGCCCTCCCTCTCTGAGACCCAGGCAGGGCTATCTGGACCTCCTTTCTCACTTCTGTCTGCCTGTGAAGTTTTAGGAATGAATGAATATGAGAGTCTATCACCAGCTGTATTCCTCCCAACTCCACTTAAACTACAAGGAAGATTAAAGATGGTCTCTGGAAGGAAATTCCCAAACCACATGGGCATCACCACAGTTAGGAACTAAGTCAGTGCTAGCCAGAGAGAGACAGAGGAGCACCCGGAGCAGGTGGCCATAAGGACATCCAGACTGAGACAGCAACATGTGCCAAGGCCAGAGGCTACAGAGCCGTAAGAGCAGGTGCATGTTAGGGAGAGGATCCTGGAAGCACCCCGGGGCCAGGAAGTCGGGCTGGTGCCAGGGGCACGGGTCAGATCTCAAAGGTCTCTCCTCATATGTCCTGGAAAGAAATTTGGGTTTTCTTGCTCCTGAAGGTGATGGAAGACACATCAGTGAAGGATTTTTAACAGGGCAGTGACACTAACCATCAGAAAGCCTGAAAGAGCATATACCAGCCGCATCCCGCACTCCATTTGACTTTTGTTCACCTATATTTCAGGTGTGTGGCTTCCTCCATTCCTGGATTGTCAGTTTCCAGAGGGCAGGAGCATGTGTTCTTCCGAGTTCCCAGAGGTCCCTGACCTCACAGCTCATGTGTCCTTGGTATAGAGTCCACCTGCTTCTTTGCACACATGGCCTTAGGTGACACCATAGCCTTGCTCCAGAATTATCGACTGGTCAGTTTCCTTCTCGGATTTCACTAACTAGGAACTTTCTCAAACAGCCAATGCTTTTGCTGTAATTAGGAAGAGGCCTCCCTCCCTCTGGTGCCCCTTCCCCAGATGCACATAGCCAGGGTGTGTGGTTGGGCAACAGAACACGGGCTGGTTCTCAGGCCCACTAAATCCTTCAGGCAGGCACTCTTGGACAGAGTGGAGCCTGCACTGTCATACCTGGCAGCCCTGTCTCTCCAGGTTAGGGACAGGAAGCACAAAAATATTTGAAAATGACTGTTCGAAATCCTTCAAGCCAATACACATGGGGTGCTCTTGAAAAAAATCTGTGTGCTTTATTTGTGGTTTGGATATGTGCATTTACATGTGCATTTTTTAAAAAAGCAGGAAGTACACAGAGCAAACTGTCATGAGAGGTTATCCTACAGAAGCAAGACTGGAGGGAAGGAAGTTTGATTTTATTTGTGGCTGTTTTGTATAAGGAGCATGTATAACTTTTATAATGCAATCTTTCAAGTTAAAAAAAAAAATCTCTCAAGGCTCAGCTCAAGCCCGACTTCTGCAGTCTAAAGACTCCAAGCTTGTTGTCCTTTCCTATCCTGTAACACCTAACGGACAGAGCAGAGACCCCCCAAGCCAAGTCCATTGCCATGTGTATTCTAATGCTCTCCCTTCATCTCTGCGTAGACAGAAGGGTGAATGAGATGTTCCTGCTCTGCTCAGAATCACAGCCCCACTGTTGGTGGGACTGTAAACTTGTTCAACCATTGTGGAAGACAGTGTGGTGATTCCTCAAAAATCTAGAACTAGAAATACCATTTGACCCAGCCATCCCATTACTTGGTATTACCCAAAAGGATTATAAATCAATGCTGCTTATAAAGATAATATGCACACGATATGTTTATGCAGCACTAATTCACAATAGGAATAGACTTTGGAACCAACCCCAAAGTCATCATGATAGACTGGTTAGAAATGTGGCACATATACAACCATGGATCACTATGCAGCCATAAAAAAGAGGATGAGTTCATGTCCTTTGAGGGACAAGATACAGCTGGAAACCCATCATTCTTAGCAAACTATCACAAGGACAAAAAAACAAGCACCACATGTTCTCACTCATAGGTGGGAATTGAACAGTGATGATCCACTTGGACACAGGAAGGGGGACCATCCACACACCGGCCTGTCATGAGGTGGGGAAGTGGGGGAGGGATAGCATTAGGAACAGTACCTAATGTAAATGATGAGTTAATGGGTGCAGCACACCAAACATGCACATGTATACATATGTAACAACCTCTGCACGTTGTGCACATGTACCCTAGAACTTAAAGTATAATAAAAATATATATAAAAAGGATAAATAAATAAAAGAAACATGGAGAAAAAAAAAATGACCATCGTTATAGCTGAAGGGACCACATTACAAGATCTGCCTGAACTGTTGTCAAGGGGCAGGAAAGGGAAAAACAACAGAGCATGTTTGAAGCCTGCGATTGGAGAAAAATTCTTGTTTTGTGCTGCCAGTTGTAGGTAACTATGTGTATCATCAAGAAGATATAATCTCTTCATAGGAAAGGGTTATACAGCCTATATCCCTGGCATCAACATGTCCAGTATGGGGAGCCCATGATCTGTACTGATCCATGAATGGTGGTCTGATTCAGCAAAACTCACAACCCAGACAGCCCCCTCCATTTGGAAACTGTATTAGTCTGTTTGCACACTGCTGACAAAGACATACCCAAGACCGGGGGTGGGGTTGGGGGGAAGAGGTTTAATTGGACTTACAGTTCCACATGGCTAGGCAGGCCTCAGAATCACAGAGGAGGTGAAAGGCACTTCTTACATGGCAACAGCAAGAGAAAATGAGGAAGAAGCAAAAGCGAAAACCCCTGATGAACTCATCAGATCTCATGAGACTTATTCACTATCATGAGAATAGCACGTGAAAGACCAGTCCCCATGATTCAATTACCTCCCCCTGGGCCCCTCCCACAACACATGGGAATTCTGGGAGATACAATTCAAATTGAGATTTGGGTGGGGGCACAGCCAAACTATATCAGAAACTGACCTCATTTAAACAATATTTAACAGTTTTAACTAAAGACCCTGCAGAGCCTTTGCTATAGTAACGTGCACCTCAACCCTCCTAGATGGGAATTAAGTATGCAACTTTTTCAAACATATCTAACCACCAGCATGCCTTTTATTAGAACCTTTTATAAGTTCACATAAAACCATAAGGATGCTTATTTAGAAACGACTGCCCTTACATCACTGACTCAGCATCTGCCTGGAACAGGGTCCAAGCCGCTAGCCCTCAACTGAGGGATCCTCTTTTCTCTTGTTTATTCATTTAGTCCAGAAACACTCTTGCATGTTTACTGTGCACCAGACAATCCACTCGGTGCTGGAGTACAGCAGAAGACAAGGCGGATGCTGATGTTTTTGCTCGGGAGCACTCTAGCCAGGGAGAACAATAGTACAAAGTAGTGGAGTGCCTACTAATTGATAGTAGACTTGCACTACACAAAATGCTAAAGGTATTTCTTTAGGCTGAAAGGAAATGATACTAGATAAAAACTCATATGCTTCCATTAATTAGATTCCAGTAAATATGTCTTCAGATACTGAAATAAGTTGAGGCCTCTCCCTAAAGCACCACGTGACTGCTAGGCCTTAAGATTTTGAGACCACAGGCTGCTAGACCTCAAAACTGAAATCACGAAACTCTTGAGAGTGCATTGCATGATATTATGGAACTTCAGAACCGCAGGGCCAGGAAACTGAGACCACAAGAATGAGAGACCATGAGACTTCAAGATCCCAAGATTTTGAAACTATAAGACTGTAAGATCACAAACTTTCTTTCTGCTTCCCAGTTCTGACTCAAACCTCTGTTTATTACACAGGATTTCTATGAGAGAATTAGTGGGCGGAGTAGATTATCTTTGCATCTAAGTCTCCTCCACATGTAAATCCAAAGACCAGCCACAGATTTGTAAAAAGATAAAATAAAATAAATTGGCTGTTTCTTCTTATCCCAGCCAAGACTCTGGCAGGCTTGCTCTTTTGCCCACAATGTCCCTAACCTCAGTACAACCAATACCTGATATGAAAGTGTCCACCCCTCGTTTACCTAAACAGGACTGATACCTCTGGAGTCTATTTATTTTACATTTCTTTGCACCTACAGCTCTTTGATGGTTGTAAAGACATGTTTGAGTCTATGGTTTGTTTATCCAGTGATTTCTTGTTAGCACTGGAGGTCATTTTTACCCTTCATTATTTCAATCAGAAGCAAACATTTTGTGTACATGCTTGCTCGTCTTTCTTTTCCACTACCATTACCATGAAAAGCTTTCTGGAATTGGTCCTAGGACAGTGTTCTCAAATAGTGCTGATTAGGTGTGGCCTATAACCCTGGAAACTGCAGGGATAAAGTCATGACAAGGAAGTTCATGCCCTGAGAAGTCTGGTTACCCTCAATGATGCCAACTCCACAACCCATCACTCACCCTCAGAGACTCTCAGAGGTCTGCTATACAGGAATTTTACTTCTTTTAAGATTAATGATATTATTATCCTAAAAAACTGGTTCCTTAAATTTCCTCTATTCCATGAAGAGCTTCTCTTTAAGTTCTAAATTTATCTCCTTCAGACTTTGAGGAGAACCCTCTAATTCTAATATATTGCCTAATACATTCGGATACAATTTCAGATTCTCAATGCATTATAGGGAAGGGTCAATGTGTGTGCAAGGCATGTATTTCAAAGCCCCACTTCATTCCCTCCGAACATTGATTGTCCGCAAGCCACTTCAACAGAAACTGCTAGGATTTCAAACCTAGCTCTGCCACTCGCTAGCTGTGTGACCTCAGCTAGCTCGTTAACCTGTCTGTGTCTCAGTTTTCCCATCTTCAAAATGAGGATCAGTTTTGGTAATGATACTACCCCTTAGTGTCATTCTGAAAATTGCATTGTCATTTATAGAAGGAGTTATGTGTCAGGGGCTGTGCAAGTCATTTCTCATCCATTTTCTCATTTAAACTTACAGCAACCCTTTGAGGACATATTATTATAATCCATGTTTAGCTGATGAGAAGAGTGAGGTATAGACGGGAAGTAACTTGACCAATGTAGCACACCTATAAGCGAAACAGTTGGGATTCAAACCCAAGTCTGATTAGAGCCTGAGCCCTTAAGCACTCTGCAAGTATTTCCCAGACTTGCCAAAGCATGAGAATTACCTGAGGTACAGAGTGAAAATTCAGATTCCCAGGCCTAAACTCAGGACCACTGAATTGCCTCCTCTGTGATGGGGCCTAGGAATCTGTATTTTGGCAAGAGCTCCACATCACTTTTTTAATTTTTATTTTATTTTATTTTATTTTATTTTATTTTATTTTATTTTATTTGAGACAGAGTTTTGCTCTTATTGCCCAGGCTGGAGTGCAATAACACCATCTCAGCTCACTGCAACCTCTGCCTCCCAGGTTCAAGTGATTCTCCTGCCTCAGCCTCCTGAGTAGCTGGGATTACAGGCATGCGTCACCATGCCTGGCTAATTTTGTGTTTTTGGTAGAGACAGGGTTTCTCCATGTTGGTCAGGCTGGTCTCGAACTCCCAACCTCAGGTGATCTGCCTGCCTCGGCCTCTCAAAGTGCTGGGATTATAGGCATGAGCCACCATACCTGGTCCCCACATTACTTTTATTAGTAAAGTCTGGAAGGTGTCACATAAATTCTATCCATGTGCAACCTGTACAACTCCTGCTGAGGACAGCCCTCCCGTCTTTGTTCAAATAATGAATACTACCTGGCAGCTCATGCAAAACCAGTCCAGTACATGTATAACTAACTCTATAAAATGTTTTAATCCATGCATAAGGCTAAGCATGTGGCATTCTGGGAGCACAGAGGAAGGACACTGTGCTATCCTCATGGCATGGGTTTTCCTCTCGACTTGGAAACCAATGGGACTGACAGGCTTTGGCTACTTTTTATTGCTCTTAAGAAGAACTCATGAAGAATCTGTGTGTTCATTCGCAGGAGGCAAACAATGCAAATGCAACATAGGAAAGGAATTTTTAATGTTGGCAAAGCTCATGCAAGCAGTCCCTTCTTTATCTAGAAAGTATGTTTGCTTGTGTTTTAGTATTTTTATCACATAGTAAGAGGAGGAAAAAGATTTTCCCTGCCCAGTGTTTCAAATGAGGTAAGACAGCTGTGATTATACTCCATAACTAGAACTCCTCAAATAAGGTAGGAGCATTTCAGTTAAACATCACCAGTGACCCAAAATTTCTGCCCCAGGAAAGCAACATGGAGAGGGCCGACCACTCCCTGCATTGAGATGGTTACCCAGGTGTGCTAACAGAGATTTAAAGCAGAGAGCAGGCATCCACTCTGCTGCCCACCCCAAAGACCAATAACAGTAACAGAAAACCCTTACACAGCACTTACTACATGCCAGCTACTGTACTCAGTACTCCACGTATGTTAACTCATTGTTCCTTTCAACAACACTATGAGGTAGGTGCTATGGTCTGAATGTTTGTGTCCTCTGAAATTTGTGAAGTTTATGTGTTGGAATCCTAACTCCCATAATAATGGTTAGGAGATAGAGACCTTGGGAGGTGATTAGATCCTGAGAGCAGAGCCCCCATGAGTGGGAGCTGCCTTGCTCCTTCCACCATGTTAGGTACAGGGAGAAGGTGGGCCTTCACCAGACACAACATCTGTCCTAATCTTGGACTTCTCAGCCTCCAGAACTGTGAGAATTAAATTTCTGTTGTTTAAGCTATCCAGTCTATGCTATTTTGTTATAGCAGCCCAAAAGGACTAAGAGAGTGGATATAACTGTAAGAACCTCTATTTTGCAGACAAAGAAATGCAGACACAGAGAGTGACTTCCTGGTGTTAGACACTACTAAGTGACAAAGCTAGAAGTTGAGCCCTGGCTGTCTGGGTTTGAGTCTCTACTCTGGAGCCCTGGACCAACTGGGCAAGTGACCATCTGGCAATATTAATGAGAGCCAGCTCTGATTTGACACTGAAGGTTTCAGGTGTCTGTCCCTCAGGTTCCTAAGACCTGTGTCTCATAGCAATTAAAACAGTCAGAACAGGTGGTGTGGCCAGAGAGGAGAGGTCCAAAGACCCCACTGAGAGGTGACAGATGCAAATATGAGGGTGGAACATTTGCTGTTTAATAAGAGTGAGATCAGGGAGCTAAAGGGATGAGAGGAATAGAGGGATTTAAAGTATGATCCAGAAAGTCTGAAGATTTGGAGTTGGGTGGGAGCGGGAATGAGGTCTTACCAGGCCTGCTGAAATCACTGCACATGGGCAGTCATCTTCTTGGCCCACAGGCAGCTGACAGCTGTGTTCATCATGGCTGCTTATATGGGATTCTCTGAGTTCTATTTAACTGAATTCCATTCACATTTACTGAACATATGCTATCTATTAGAGACTGTATTATGTGTCATAAATACCAAAATTAGTAAGGTCTGGGACACAGCCCTCACAGAGCCCAGAATCCAGTGGGGAAAGCAGAAATGCCAATCAGTGGCACTTGTTTGTTGTAGCAAAATATTGGAAATAAATGAAATCTCCAAGAACAGGGGATTGGTAAAGTATGGTATTTCCATTGAGCACTAGGTAGCTGTAGAAAAGAATAAGGATGTTTATTTGTATTAGTATAGAAAGGGATCAATGATATATTAAGTAAAAAAGGCAAGGTATGTTGCCTTCTACATAAAAATGGGGGGAAATTCCAGTATGTATTAGCACAAAAACCATCTGAAAAGACACTAAAAACACTAACAACAGTGGTTCCTGGGATTGGAGAACTGGGAAGGGGCTAAAGGTGGGAAAGGAGAATTTTGACTTCTTTATGTATTTTATTTACTTTATTTTATTTTGGAATGGAACCTTAGAACTATTCAAAACATTAAATTAAAAAACAGATGTAACTGCAGCCAATAAAAATAGTCTTAGCATTGTCTCCCCATATGAATAATACCCCGTTCTTTCTCCTTTTTCCTATCTCACCCCAGTGTTGAGTTCCTGAAAAATGATCATAAACAGTAGTGGGGAGATAGTAGATAACAGGGATCCTGCCGTTCTCCTTCAAAGGTCAGACTCCTAACCACCTGACACCCCCTCAGCAACTGTCTGCTAGATCCCTCAAAACCATTCCTGCACTCCTCTTCATTAACCTCCTGCCCCCATCAACAGCATAAGTGGATATTTCAAAGCAAACCCTAAGCCTACTGAACTCTCAAAGGCAGTGGAGGACTCTGAAGGCCAAGCTCAGCTAAATGTTTTTGCTTCTTGCCTCTTTCCTCTTTAATTACAGTGTAATTTGCATTTATATGATTTCATTCTGCCATTGGGTTGTGGACAGCACTGATGATGATCGACATTCCATAACTTCCCATCATAGCTGGAGAGCAGGAGGATGGCCGCCGTCTCAGATAAAATTCTATCCAATTAAACAGTTCATTGGACATGTCACGGTTTGAGGTTCTCATTATCCTCTGTGTGCATGTCTCATGGATATTTCTTTACACCCATCATCATAATAAGGTCTTAGTGCAGAAGACACTCCACGAATTATGCTCCCCCACTGAGTGACTATAATGACATTGACTTGAAAATGGGTCTCCTTAGACTGGCATGAGAAGCTGAGCTTTTTTTTATTGAATTGTTCTGGACTTTATTTTTCCAGGTCTTTTGTCTAAATGGTATCATATGCTCCACATGATGAAACATGTCATAGACACTGACAAAATAATGTTGGATCACTAACAGGGTACATCTACTGAGGGCAAATGTGTATAAAGTTTTCTCCAATCAACACCCCAGCACATGCTCTCTGCTCTGGATGGTGTGGCTCACCTGGTATCTGTGGTTCACCTGGCCAGCTCCCCTCATTGAAAATACAAGGTCAACAATTAAAAGTACATGTAGTCTGTGTAAATGTTCACCCATCTGAGGTGATTTTAGAGACCATGGCTGCCCCAAACCCATGCCCTACTCTGCTGCCAGGTACCTACCTAAAACATTGATCTGAATGTGTCACTTGCTAATTCAAACATCTCCATTTAAACCTCTGAGGAATGCAACCTGGCCACTTGAAAATATCAAAGGCTTTGAGCAAGATGGGTCTGGGTTGGAACTCTGGCTGTACCACTTATAGGGTGTAAGAAAAGTTACTTCATCGAAGTTTCACTGTCCACGTTTGTAAAATGGCAGCAATAATGTTGACCTGGTTACTTTCTCATGAAAATTAACTGGAGTAATTTCATTAATTACTGATTAGTCTCAACAAATGACCATTCCAATCCTTCCCTTTTCCTTAGCAGAGCATTCAAGGCCCCTCTGGACTTTTCCAGCCTCATCTCCCAGCATCTCTCCAACCATACCCAAAATTACTTGGCATGCCACGAAAAACATTTACTTTTAGTTCTCTTGATTCTGTTCAAATAGTTCCTTCTTGAAATGTTCTTCCTCTCTTTTTCCATCTGAGAAATATCATATCATCTGTAAACCACAGCTCTGAAAAAAAAACCCCACATAGCACAGTCCCCCTCCCCACACACTCCACACCTGGCCATGTGGCCTATCTGCAGCATTTACACAGCTGATCACTCTGCTGTCCCGCCTCCTTCAACATGCCTTCAATTGGCTTCCTGGACACCAGGCAGCCTTGGTGTCCTCCTATCTCACAAACTGTTTTGCTGATTCCTTATCTCCCTGACTTCTTAGCTCTGGCCCACCCCATGGTTCAGTTCTTGGACCATTTCCTTCTCTAACTGGACTGAATCCCTCATTGATGTCATCTGCTCTCATGGCTTTTCATGTCATCTACATGCAGACGATGACTCACAAAATTATGTCAACCTTCACCTCATGCCTAAACTCCAGACTCACATGTCTAACTGCTTGCTCAGCATCTCTACTTGGAAACCTACTAGGAATTTCAAAATTTAACAGGTTCAAAATCAGTTCCTAATCTTGCCCCCAAAACCCTGCTTCTACCAATGTCTTTCCTACCACAATTAGTTGTAACTCCGTCTCTCCAATTGCTCAGGCCAAACATCTCAAGTCACTCTGAATTCCTCTTTCACATCCCACATCTAGTTCATCATCAAGCCCTGCCACTTCTACCTTCAAATCCAACCCTCCTCACCACCTCCAGTGCTATCGCCTACATGGAGCTACCATCATCTCCCGCTGGATTATCACAAGGGCCTCCTCTCTGGTCTAGCCACTTCTTCCACTGCCCCCCACACACCCTGTCAGCCAGAGAAATTCTAGTAAACATAAGTCAAATCATATCCTTCCTCTGCTGAAAACACTCCATGGGCTTCTCATCGTCCCCAGGGTCAAAGCCAAAGTCATTTCAGCAGGTTACTTCTGCCCTGACCTAATCTCCTGCCAGTCTCCTGTACCCTCTCATACCAGGCACACTGGCCTGCTCAACACTTCTCTCACAGCTCAGGCACACATCTCAGGGCCTTTGCAACTACTATTCCCTGTTCTTCGAGATGTGCACATGGCTTCTTCACTACCTTAGGTATTCACTCAAATGCCCCGTTCTTAGTAAGACCTTCTCTAATGAACCTTTTTAAAAATACAATTCTTTCAGACACCAAGAGCCTCTGCCTCTCCTGTACCTTATTTTCTCTCTAACACTCACATATAAAATATTATGTATTTAACTAGTTTTGCTCACGTTTGTCTTCCCCCATTCTCACTGGCATGTCAGCAAGAGAAGACAAAGATTTTGTCAGCTTCATTCCTACCATGTATGCATGATAGTGCTTTGAACAGTGTCAGGCACAGAGTAGGGCTTCATTACATATTTTTAGAATAAATTAATCTAAACAATATTGATGGGGCTGCTTTTTAGTTTAGAAAAGGAAGACTTATAAAGAAATTCACCAAAATAACAGGTATGAAATACACCTAAATACCAGGAGTAGTTACCTCTGTGTGTTCTGATTACTGGTGCATTTTTAATTTTTTCTCAAACCTTTTTTGTGGTTTCAAAGTTTGTGTTTGATTTTTGTTGTTGCTGTTGTTTACCATTTAGCACATTTAATGTTACAATAAAATATTTTAAAATAATACTTATACCTATAAAAGGCAAAATTAGCAAATTAAAAGTGTTTATTTACAACTGAGTCTATAGCCACTATTCTTTTTTCTCTTTTTTTAATACTTTAAGTTCTAGGATACATGTGCACAACGTGCAGGTTTGTTACTTATGTATACATGTGCCATGTTGGTGTGCTGCACCCATCAACTCGTCATGTACATTAGGTATATCTCCTAATGCTATCCCTCCCCCTTCCCCCACCCCACAACAGGCCCCAGTGTGTGATGCTCCCCTTCCTGTGGCCAAGAGATCTCATTGTTCAGTTCCCACCTATGAGTGAGAACATGTGGTGTTTGGTTTTCTGTCCTTGCGATAGTTTGCTGAGAATGATGTATAGCCACTATTCTGACAAAGAGAGAGGAAAACAAGTACCAAAGACACCTCTTCCACAGTGGCTGTCTGTGCCTCTTCCTGTGCCTTCAAAGTCCTCTGATAGGCCTGTCTACATCAGCCCCTCACCCCCACCCCATTCCACTCCACCCTAACCAGTAAATGTAAACTTCAAGTGCACCAGTGCCAGAAACCACACAGAACCACCCCCACTTTATTCCTGAACCATTTTTGTTTCCTCCACTTTCAGCCTGACTCCTGATTTTTTAATTCAGGGTCCCTTTTGCATCCCTCCCCTGTGTCATGGTCTTGGTGTTGATTTTGACTTTGCCTCAGACACTGGTCTCTGGTTCTTTCTACGCCAGACCACAATAAGAAGTCCACTCCAAGTATAGGTTCCCCCAGGTTAGCCCTCTGGTCCTTGGGTGAGAGAGGGAAATATAATCTATAGGTGAGATTGTGCCAAGTAATCTGAGCCATACTCTCTGGGGACTCTAATTAGTGAGCTGCTTAGGGGAAAAAAAAAAAAAAAAAAAAAAACCATGAATGCAGTTTTCTTAAACTTCCTCCTCCAAACACGCATTATGTCTCATCTTTAAACTTGAGGTCTCAAGCAAAAGGATTACTACAAGAAAGTATTGCTTCGGGAGGAACCCTGGGGAGAAAATGAAATGTCTGTGAGGGTTAGACCTGTCTTATACATTAGAGTCCACCAATTCTGAAGCTGCCCCTCTCCCTGGACTAAATGGTGTTCAATTATTATTATTATTATTATTATTATTATTATTATTATCATTATTATTATATGAGATGGAGTCTCGCTCTGTCACCCAGGCTGGAGTGCAATGGTGTGATCTTGGCTCACTGCAACCTCTGCCTGCTGGGTTCAAGCGATTCTCGTGCCTTAGCCTCCCGAGTAGCTGAGACTACAAGCATGTGCCATCATGCCTGCCTAATTTTTTGCATTTTTAGTAGAGATGGGGTTTCACCATGCTGACCAGGCTAGTCTCAAACTCCTGACCTCATGATCCACCCAACTCGGCCTCCCAAAGTGCTGGGATTACAGGCGTGAGCCACCACGCCAAGCTTCAATTATTTTTAGTTAGGATAAAATGAAAGTTTTCAAAATCTGTCAACCTAGTCTTGAGGTGACAGAGTCTGGCCAAAGGGTTTCACATGCCTTTTAAGTCTATCAAATGCAAAATTCAAGCAATATCTTGTTATAACTTGCATTCTACTCAACCATTTCCCTAAATAGCAGAATATTTCCTGATCAAAAACCTTTTAACCAGATCTGACATGTCTCTCTCAGTGTCTGAAGCCAAGGGCAAAGACAAGCAAACTGTCCCTGGAAAAGGTGAGACTTGAGTGTCATGACCCTTTGTGTTACTTTGCTGGGCAAAAATTTGGGGTTCAATTTTGAAGCAAACTCCAATTGCAACTTCTTTTCACTTATTTGGGAATCAAAGGAACAAATTTCTCCTTGATTTCATTAGTTTCTGTGGAGCAAAAATTGTGAGTCTTCAGTAAAAGCCAAATACAAATTCCTTTTCATATAAATTACATATGTATCAAAAGATTAAATAAATGAAATGCTAAACAAAAGGGGCTTTAAATAAGAGTATGAGAATAATGTTCACCCTCCCTCAGTGAAAACTATCGAAGGTAGGGTACATGGTTTTGACCTACCTACTTAAGAACAGGTGTCTTAAATTAAGGCTATTTGTTCTTATAAGAAAGAAAAATTATTATTTGATCACACAAGGGATTTTAGACCTCATTCAAGGACTCAACTGCAGACCTCATATGGTATTAATGATACATATTGGTCACTGCAGGTACCAATCACTATTTCCACTTCAGCATACATCATATTTTAGGCAAAAATTTCCTTTTTCCAAAGTATCTGTCAGCAAATAGCATGCAATGGTATGTTGCCCCCAAGATTAGAAATTTGCTCATAGATGATAAGGAGGTCATTTCTAGTCCTTTTTTTTTTTGTCAAAACCAAGATCCTTTTTTGTAGAAATTAGGACCCCTCTCTGTGGTACTATATTAGTTCATTTTCACACTGCTGATAAAGATATGCCTGAGACTGGGCAATTTACAAAAGAAAGAGGCTTATTGGACTTACAGTTCCATGTGGCTGGCAAGGCCTCACAATCATGGCAGGTGAAAGGCAAGGAGGAGCAAGTCATGTCTTACATAGAGGGCGGCAGGTGAAAAGATAGAGCCTGTGCAGAGAAACTCCCATTTTCAAAACCATCAGATCTCATGAGACCCATTCACTCTTACAAGAACCGCACAGGAAAGACCTGCCCCCATGATTCAATCATCTCCCACCTGGTCCCTCCCACAACACATGGGAATTATGGGAGCTACAAGATGAGATTTGAGTGAAGACACAGTGCTAAACAATATCATTCTACCCTTGGCCCCTCCCAAATCTCATATCTTCAAATTTCAAAATCAATCATGCCTTCCCAACAGTCCCCAAAAGTCTCAATTATTTTAGCATTAACTCAAAAGTCTACAGTCCAAAGTCCCATTCAAGAAAAGGTAAGTCCCTTCCTCCTATGAGCCTGTAAAATCAAAAGCAAGTTAGTTACTTCCTAGATACAACGGGGGTACAGGTATTGGGTAAATACAGCCATTCCAAATGGGAGAAATTAGTCAAAACAAAGGGGCTACAGGTCCCATGCAAGTCCTAAATCCAGCACGGCAGTCAAATCTTAAAGCTCCAAAATGATTTCCTTTGAATCCATGTCTCATATCCAGGTCATGCTAATGTAAGAGGTAGGTTCCCAAAGTCTTGGGCAGATCCAGCCCTATGGCTTGGCAGGGTACGGCCTCCCTCCCGGCTGCCTTCATGAGCTGGCATTGAGTGTCTGTAGCTTCTCCAGGTGCACGGTGCAAGCTGTCAGTGAATCTACCATTCTGGGGTCTGGAGGATGGTGGCCCTCTTCTCAGGAGTTGGTGCTCCACTAGATGGTGCCCCAGTAGGAACTCTGTGGGGGGCTCCAACCACACATTTCCCTTCTGCACTGCCCTAGCAGAGGTTCTCCATGAGGGCCCCTCCCCTGCAGCAAGCTTCTGCCTGGGCATCCAGGCATTACCATTCATCCTCTGAAATCTAGGCAGAGGTTCCCAAACCTCAGTTCTTGACTTCTGTGCACCCCTTCATGCTCAACACCACATGAAAGATGCCAAGGCTTAGGGTTTGCATCCTCTGAAGCCACAAACAGAACTGTATCTTGGCCCCTTTTAGTCACAGCTGGAGCAGCTGGGATGCAGGGCACCAAGTCCCTAGACTGCACATAGCACAAGGTCCTTGGGCCCAGCCCACAAAACCATGTTTTCCTCCTAGGCCTCCAGGCCTGTAATAGGAGGGGCTGCCATGAAGACCTATGACATACCCTGGTGACATTTTCCCCATTGTCTTGGGGATTAACATTTGGCTCCTCATTACTTAGGCAAATTTCTGTATCCAGCTTGAATTTCTCCTGAGAAAATGGGATTTTTTTTCTATCGCATTGTCAGGCTGCAAATTTTCCAAACTTTTATGCTCTGCTTCACTTATAAAACCGAATGCCTTTAATAGCACTCAAATCACCTCTTGAATGCTTTGCTTCTTAAAAATTTCTTCCACCATCTAGATACCCTAAATCTCTCTCTCAAGTTCAAACTTCGACAAAACTCTAGGGCAGGGGCAAAATGCCACTAGTCTCTTTGCTAAAACATAACAAGAGTCACCTTTGCTCCAGTTCCTAACAAGTTCCTCATCTCCATCTGAGACCACCTCAGCCTAGACCTTATTGTTCATATCACTATCAGCATTTTTGTCAAAGTCATTCAACAAGTCTCTAGGAAGTTCTAAACTTTCCCACATTTTCCTGTCTCCCTCTGAGCCCTCCAAACTGTCAACCTCTGCCTGTTTCCCAGTTTCAAGTTGCTTTCACATTTTTGGGTATCTTTTCAGTAGCACTCCACTCTACTGATACCAATTTACTGCATTAGTCTGTTTTCATGCTGCTGAGAAAGACATACCTGAGACTGGGCAATTTACAAAAGAAAGAAGCTTACTGGACTTACATACAGTTCCATGTGGCTGGCCTCACTATCATGGCAGAAGGTGAAAGGCAAGGAGGAGCAAGTCATGTCTTAAATGGATGGTGGCAGGCAAATAGAGAGAGCTTGTGCTGAGAAACTCCTGTTTTAAAACCATCAGATCTCGTGAGAACCATTCACTATCATGAGTACTGTACAGGAAAGACCCGCCCCCATGATTCAATCATCTCCCACCTGGTCCCTCCCACAACACATGGGAATATGGGAGCTACAAGATGAGATTTGGGTGGGGACACAGAGCCAAACCATATCAGGTATACTCTACTCAAGATCCCACCCACCAGCATGTTCTGTTCACTAGTACAAAAACATGAATAAAAGTAATCAATTCTCAGGCAGCATACTCCAAAGTTGTAGCAACATCTCTAAGAATACCATTGTTTGAAAATTCTAGTGCCAGTCAAAATGAAGTAAGCCCACTTCAACTTTTTCTCCCACTGGTTACAACTAAAACTCAGACAAAATACAAAAGCAAATACTTGCTGACTTTAAAAGTAACAATAGTAGGTAGATTAGGGAAGGAAGTAACATAAAGAGTGATTCATTTCAAGGAATGTTTCCTAGTTTTGTTTTGTTTGTTTTTTTTTTATTCTTTTATCTTCTGAATTTAACTCAATGGTGGACCACTGCAGAACTATGCAGCAGACAGGGATTTTTAAATACTGAGAAAATCAGCAAGGCACAGTGGCTCACACCTGTAATCCCAGCGCTTTGGGATTCTGAGGCAGGCAGATTGCTTGAGTCCAGGAGTTCAAGACCAGACTGGACAACATGACGAAACCCTGTCTCTACAAAAAATATAAAAAATTAGCCAGGAATGATGGCATGCACCTGTAGTCTCAGCTACCCAGGAGGCTGAGTTGGGAGGATCACCTAAGCCCAGGAGGTCAAGGCTTCAATGAGCTGTGATTGCTCCACTGCACTCCAGCCTAGGAAACAGAGTGAGACCTTGTCTTGGAAAAAACAACAACAACAACAAAAAAAAAACAACTGAGAAAACCAGGGCAGAGGATCTGGAAAAATGAACCCTGTGAGCTAAAGAATGTAGATAAAATCTTAGAGATAAGATAGCTGGAGAAAGGGATCCCCTAATTTGGCCACAAGTTCCGAGATAATTTATAAGCTGTGCTTACACAAGATACCAATGCATCATAGCAAAGCCTTTGAAATTTGAACTACAATATCATCCACCACCCATGTCTCAGAATGGCATGTGCAGGGACTACTCCCAAAACAGTAGTTAATAAAACTAGGCTAGCATTGGAACCACTGCCCACAGATGGCAAGAGAGAACTTGTGCTTTGAACTTAATCAATTGATTACCTGCTAAAACAATAAAATTAACATTCTCCAGAGAATTTAATGGGACAGAGATTTATTACATAATGTTTAAAATGTTCAGAATAAAATAAAAAAGTACTCAATGGTTTGTTGTTGTTGTTGTTGTTGTTGTTTTGAGATGGAGTCTCACTGTTGTCTAGGCTGGAGTGCAGTGGTGACACGATCTTGGCTCACTAAAACCTCCACCTCCTGGGTTCAAGCAATTCTCCTGCCTCAGTCTCCCAAGTAGCTGGGATTAAAGGCATGCACCACCATTCCTGGCTACTTTTTGTATTTTTAGTAAAGATGGGGTTTTGCCATGTTGGCCAAGCTGGTCTCAAGATCCTGACCTCAAGTAATTTGCCTGCCTTGGCCACCCAAAATACTGAAATTACAGGCCTGAGCCACCATGCCCGGCCCAAAAGTATTCAATATTTAAAGAACCAGTACAATGTGATCGACTTTCAAGGAAAAATATATTCAACCAATGTCAATTCTATGATGAAACAGGTTTTGGAATCATCAGACAAATACTTTAAAGAGCTGTTATAAACAGGCTTCATCGAGTAAAGGTAAACACTGTTTAAATGGATAGAAAGATAGACATTGTCATCTAGAGAAATAAAAAAAAATTAAGTGGACGTTTTAGAACTGAAAAAGAAAATATGAACATGTGAAATAAATAATTCACCCAATGGGCTCAACAGAATGGAGATGACAGAGGAAAGAGACAGCAAGCTTGAAAACATATCAGTAGAAATTATCTATTTCCACTTGACTCCAGCCGGAGAGACACAGAGACTCCATCTCAAAAACAAATAAATAAATAAATATTAAATAAAATAAAAATGTAGGGTAGTTGCACCATAAATTTTGAATAACCCTTTTAAAATATACTCATAAATATTTGGGAGAAAAATGTTTAAATAATAACTAGGTTCTGAAAACTAAGTTCTTATTCTCAAGTTAATTTAAAGTACAAGGAAATGTTACTAATCATGCTTTTAGAATTTTTTTAAATGGTATTGGAATAGATGAACATCCATAGGCAAAAAGAAAAAAACAAAAAACAAACAAACAAAAAACCTTTACCTGGACCTCATACCTATACAAAAGTTCATTCAAAATGTATTACAGACTTAAATGTAAAACACAAAACTATAAAACTTAGAAAACATAAACAAATAGTTCTTAGATGTAACAACAGAAAGCATAATCTACTGAAGAAAAAAAAAACTTTTCTTTCAATTGGATTTCCTCAAAATTTAAAACTTTTGCTCTATGAAAGACCCTGTAAAGAGAATGAAAAGATAACTTATAGTCTGGGAGAGTGTATTTGCAAACCAGATATCCAACAAAAGACTACCATCTAGCGTATATAAAGAACATTCAAAATTCAACATAAAAAATAAATCCAAATAGAAAATGGGCAAAAGACATAAAAGGACATTTCACTTAACAAGCTATAAAGGTGGTAAATAAGCACATGAAAAGATTTTCATATTATTAGTCAATAGAAAATACAAATTAAAACCAAGAGAGATATCACTATATACCTATCACAATGGCTAAAAATTTTAAAATAGTAACAACACCAAAGACAGTCAAGGATGTGGAGAAACTGGATTACTGACACATTGCTAGTGAAAATGTAAAATGGCAGACCCACTCTGGAAAATAGTTTGACAATTTCTTTAAAAACCAAATATGCAACTGCCATATGATCCAGCAATTGCATCCCTGGGTATTCATTCCAAAATAAAATAAAATAAAATCTTACATTCACACAAACATGTACATGAATGTGTATGCTTCTTTTTTTGTAATATCCAAATACTGAAAACAAACAGATGTCCATTAATGGTTTTACAGTTAAGTAAACTATAATACAAGAGTAACATTCACAAAATGGTCAAATAAGAAGTCTCAGACTCCACTCTGCCCCACAGAAAGTTCAACCAGCAAACATACACACACTAAAACATTCTTCCAACACCTAGAAACAATGCTGAGACACTTGTGTGGTATGCAGAATAGGACAAAATTCAAACTTTGGAGTTTTAAGAAAATTCCACAAGATACCAGAGAATACGGGTAGGCAGTTCAACAAAATCAGGGAAACAATTTATGATGCAAATGGGAAATTCAACAAAGAAATAAATAACATAAGATATAAATCCTGAGTTGAAGACTTCAGTGAATAACATAAAAGATACAATTGAGAACTTCAACAGCATATTAGATCAAGCAAAAGAAATTTATTAACTTGAAGACAGATCATTTGAAATAACTTAGATAGACAGAAAAAACATTAAAATGAGTGAAGAAAGATGAGACTTATGGGACACTATTAAGAAAACTAATTTTCACATTATAGGAATTACAGAGAAAAAAGCTCAGAAAAAGGCATAGAAAGCTCATTTAATAAGCTGACAAATTGTAAGACAGATATGGATGTCCATTTCCATGAAGCTCAAAGTCCCCAGTTAAATTCAGTCCAAAGTAGTCCTTGCTGAGGCACATTAAAATTCAACTATTGAAAGTCAAAGATAGAGATAATTCTAAAAGCAGCAAGAAAAAAAGCACCCAGTCATGTATAAAATGATCTCCATTAGATTATCAGTAGATTTCTCAGCAGGCCAGGAGAGAATGGAATGATATATTTAAAGTGCTGGAGAAAAAAATTATTCAACCAAGAATACTATACCCAGAAAAACTATCCTTTGGAAATGAAGGGAAAATAAAATATTTTCCAGGCAAGCCAAAGTTGATGTAATTCATTACAATTTGTTTTTTTTGTTTTGTTTTGTTTTTTTGTTTTTTTGTTTTTTTGTTTTTTTTGCCTCTAATCCAGACCTTTAATTCATTACAATTAAACCAGTCTTGCAATAAATGCTGAAGAAAGTGGTCCAACTGGAAGCAAAAGGAAATTAATTACTACCATGAAAACATATGAAAGTATAAAACTAACTGGTAGAGGTAAGACAATAAGCAAATTCAGGATAATCATTTACTGGAATAGTAGTATATAATCTTTTGGATTTCTAATGTAAAGGTTAAGAGTCAAAATGATCAATGATAACCATAGCTACAATAAGTTGTTAAGGAATATACAATAAAGAAATATATAAATTAAGGTATCAAATTGCAAATTGTGGGGAAGAGGGTAAAAGTCTAAAATATTTCTATGTGAGCAAAGTTAAGTTGTTATCAGCTTAAAATAGTCTTTTGTAACTACAAGATTTTATAAATGCAAGCCCCAGAGTAACAAAGAAAAAAATAACAAATACACAAATTAGAAAGAGATGAGAATAAAAGCTAATGACTACAGAAAACCACCAAACCACAAAGGTAAACAACAAGAGAGAGAAAGCAACAAAATATTTACACAATGTCAACACCTGTGAAAACAAAATTTTAATCTACAAAGTAACCAGAAAACAATTAACACAATGGCAAAAGTAAGTTCTGCCTCATCAATAATAATATTGAATGTAAATTGATTAAATTATCCAGTTAAAAGACACAGGGTAGTTGAATGAATAAAAGAACAAGACCCAACTATATCCTGCCTACATTGGGGAAAGAAGAGTCTCTTTAATAAATAGTGCTGGATAAACTGGATATCTACATGCAGAAGAATGAAGCTTCCCATCTCTTCCCATAGACAAAATCAACCAAAAATTGATTAAAGACTTAAATGTAAGACCCAAAACTATAAAACTACTAGAAGAAAACCTAGGGAAAATGTTTAATGACACTGATCTGGGAACAAATTTTTTTTTATAAGAACTCAAAAATACAAACAACACAAGCAAAATGAGACAAGTGGGATGATATTAAACTAAAAAACTTCTATATGATAAAAAAATCAACAGAGTAAAGTGACAACTCACAAAATGGAAGAAAATATTTGCAAAATATGGGTCTCACAAGTGGTTAATATACAGAATATATGAGGAACTCAACACAATAGCAAAAAGACAATCTGATTTTAAAATAGGCAGAAGAACAGAATAGACATTTCTCAAAAGAAGACAAACAGCCAACATGTATATGAAAAAATGCTCAACATCACTAATCACCAAAGAAATGCAAATCAAAGCCACAATGAGATATTAACTCACTCCAGTTAGAAGGGCTATCAAAAAAACCACAAAACAATAAATGGTGGTATGATTCTGGAAAAACAGGAACCCTTTTCTCATTTAATAGAAATGTAAATTAGAAGATGGCCGAATAGGAACAGCTCCAGTCTCCAGCTCCCAGCGCGAGCGACACAGAAGACAGGTGATTTCTGCATTTTCAACGGAGGTACTGGGTTCATCTCACTGGGGAGTGCTGGACAATCTGTGCTGGTCAGCTGTTGCAGCCAGACCAGCGAGAGCTGAAGCAAGGGGGAAGGGAATCCCTTTTCCTAGCCAGGGGAACTGAGACACACAACACCTGGAAAATCGGGTAACTCCCACCCCAATACTGCGCTTTAAGCAAACGGGCACACCAGGAGATTATATCCCACACCTGGCCGGGAGGGTCCCATGCCCAGAGCCTTCCTCACTGCTAGCACAGCAGTCTGCAATCCAACCGCAAGGCAGCAGTGAGGCTGCGGGAGGGACACCTGCCATTGCTGAGGCTTAAGTAGGTAAACAAAGCCCTGGGAAGATCGAACTGGGTGGAGCTCACAGCAGCTCAAGGAGGCCTGCCTGTCTTTGTAGACTCCACCTCTGGGGACAGGG
>NW_016815776.1:206398-240692 GCF_001698545.2 Rhinopithecus bieti | reverse complement strand
ACCTGATGTAAATGACGAGTTGATGGGTGCAGCACACCAACATGGCACAAGTATACATATGTAACAAACCTGCACGTTATGCACATGTACCCTAGAACTTAAAGTATAATAAAAAAAAAAAGAAATGTAAATTAGTAGAGTCATTATAAAAAAAACAGCATGAAGATTCCTCAAAAATTTTTTTACAAAAAGAACTACCATATGATCCAGCAATTTCATTACTGGGTATTTACCCAAAGGAAATTAAATCAGTATATTGAAGAGATATCTGAACACCCATGCTTATTGCAGCACTGTTCATAATAGCCAAGATATGGAATGACACAAGTGTCATCAGATAAATGGAGAAAGAAAATGTAACATAAATACACACAATGAGATACTATTCCACCATAAAAAAAAGAATGAGATTCTGTCATTTGTGGAAACATGGGTGAACCTGGAGGACGTAGGTGAAGTGAAATAAGCTGGGCCCAGAAAGAAAAATAACACATGCTCTCACTCACTTGTGGAATCTAAAAAAGTTGATCTCATAGAAGTAGAGAGTAGAATAGTGGTTACAAGAGAATAGAGAAGGCATGGGAAAATGGGGCATGGGGAAACTTTTGTCGATAAGTAAAAAATTACAGTTAGGAGGAATAAGTTCTGGTGTTCTATCTCACAGTAGGGTGACTAGTTAACATTATTGTATTGTGTTTCTCAACATAAGTAGAAGTGAGAATTTTGAATACTCTCACAAGAAAATAGTAAATATTTTAGGTGATAGGTATGTTTAACACCCCGATTTGATCATTACACAATGTGTACATGTATCAAAACATCACAATGTACCTCACAAATCTGTAAAATTATTGTGTGCCAAATAGAAATAGAATAATACTTTTAAGAAAGTAAAAAGAGAATAGAGCTTCTTCCACCTAGCAGTTTAAAATATAAGTAATATATAAATATGTATGAATAATTAAAGACCAAAGATAAAGTATTTTAAAAATTGTGATACATTTACACTATGGAATATTACTCAGCAATAAAAGGGTATGAAGTATTGTTATAAGCAACAAGTTGGATAGATTGTCAGAGAAATACTGGGTTTAAAAAAGGCATTCCCAAAATGTTACATTCTGTTACATAAATTATTTCATTACTATTAAATAACCAAATTATAAAGATGGAGAACAGACTAGTGATAGCTAGGGGCTAAAGAGCAGGCATGAGGTTTCTGGTTTCCAGTCCAGCATATAGAAATTGGCAAGTTGCCACTCCATCTTAACAACAAGTGAAAACGTGTACAAACTGGAAAATCACCAACTCTTTTTAGATCCGTAAAAGTGGTGTCACAGGGCAAACTCCTGACCCCAAAATTAGAGAGACTGACAGAGAAATAGAGACAATCACAACTTGAAGGAGCAGAAGCCGCTATGGGAACTGGTGCTGAGGTAAGAAAGCATGAGCTGCAATTGACGAATAGTTGGAGGCTCAGTGTGAACAATCCTGAGAGAGTAAAAACTCCAGAGGGAACCTGTCATGACAAGTGAGGGGTCCCCAAACTTCTGTGAGATTTACTTTCTAAACCTCTACAAGGTTCTCATGGCAATATCAGAGAAAAATTCCCTCATGTCCAGGAGGGAGACAAGAAAATGAACCATTTACAAATATGCCAGAGCATTCTGTTCTTCTTAACAAGGTCTGCCCTCGGGAGAAACTATTTTACTGCAGCCTAACCTGCTGGGGTTTTGTCAGAGCCTAAGTGACCTGGGAAAAGGGAAATACCAAATTACAGCCCGCTGTAGCTATCCTCTGTCATCTAAGGCAGGGTGGAGGGGAAGGGTTAAGAATCACAGGTGAAGTTTACAGTCCAGAAGCACAAGCTCACTAAAAGACTGAGACCTAATCAGAGGACTATACAACAATTCTCTTCCCTATGCACCTTTTCACATTACTAACGCCTATTTAGAGCAGTTCCTTTTACCCAGTAAATTGGGTCTGGCTATTAAAAAAAATTACAAGATACACTAAAGAGTAAAAACAGTTTGAAGAGACAGAGAAAATATCAAAAGCAGACTCAGATATGACTATGGCAGAGATGTTGGAATTAATATACAGAAAATTTACAATAACTTTGATTAAGATGCTAAGGGCTATCATGGATAAACTGGACTGCAGGCAAGAACAGAGAGATGGAAAATCTAAGGTAAGCAGAGAGATGGAAATTCTAAGAAATAATAAAAAAGAAATGTTAGACATCAAAAACACTGTAAGAGAAATGCAGAATACCTTTTATGAGCTTAATGGTAGGCTGAATATGGCTGAGGAAAGGATCTCCATCTTTTAGGGTATCTCAATAGAAGTCTCCCACAGTGAAAAGCAAAGAGAAAAACAACTAAATTAAAAGAGTAGAATATCCAGGAAGTACAAAAGGTGCAACATATATGTAATGGAAATGTGAGAAGGATTAAAAGAGAGAGAGAGAAAAATGAACAGAAGAAATACTTGGAGAAATGACTGAGAATTTCCCCTGAATTAATGTAAAACACAAAACCACAGATTCAGGAAGTTCAGAGAATACCAAACAAAATGAATGCCAGAAAAACAATACTTCAGCACATCATTTTCAAACCACAGAAAGTCAAAAATCAAAAAAACTGAAAGTAGCTATGGCAGGCAAAAACAAATTGCCTATAGAGAAGCAAAGATTAGAACTATATCTGACCTGTTTAAAAAAAACTTGTAAGCAAGAAGACAGTAAAGTGAAAAATTTAAAGTGATCAGAGAAAAAACAATAACCTACAATTCTATACCCTGCAAAATTATCCTTCGAAAGTAAAGAAATAAGAACTTTTCAGAAAACACAATTTGAGTGAATTTGTTGCCTTGAGAGAAATGTTAAAAGAAATTCTTTAGGGAAAAGGAAAATTGTCTAAGTCAGAAACTAGGATTTACAAAAGAAAGGAAAATATCACAGAAGGTAAAATAAAACTTTTCTTTTCTTATTTTAATTGATCTAACAAATAACAGTTTCTTCAAAATAATAGCAACAATAGATTATATATACACATGTAAGTATATATTATATATGTTTATATATAAGTGAAATGAATGATTGCAACAACATGAGGAATGGAGGGAAAAATTGAGATTGTTTTGTTATTGTAAGGTACTCACATTACCTGTGCAGCAGTATAGTGTCATTTTTTTTTTATTTTCTTTCAATAAGTTTTTGGTGAATAGGTGGTGTTTGGTTACATGAATAAGTTATTTAGTGGTAATTTCTGAGATTTTGGTGCACTCATTGCTCGAGCAGTATACACTGTACCCAATGTGTAGTCTTTTATCCCTTACCCCCTCCCACTCTTTCCCCTAAGTTTCCAAAGTCCATTGTATAATTCTTATGCCTCTACATCCTCATAGCTTAGCTCCCACTTATGAGTGAAAACTTATGATGTTTGGTTTTCTATTCCCGAGTTACTTCACTTAGAATAATGATCCCCAATTTCATCCAGGTTGCTACACAAGCCATTATTTTGTTGCTTTTTTTATGGCTGAGTAGTATTCCATTATATATGTGTGTGTGTATATATACACACACATATATTATATATAATATATATGTATATACATGTGTGTATATATACATATATATCACAGTTTTTCATCCAATCATTGATTGATGGGCATTTGGGACAGTTCCATATTTTTGCAATCACAAATTGTGCTGCTATAAATATGTGTGTGCAAGTGTTTTTCATTTAACGATTTTTTTTTCTATGAATAAATACCCAGTAGTGGGGTTGCTGGATCAAATGGTAGTTCTACTTTTAGTTTTTTAAGCAATCTCCACATTATTTTCCATAATGGTTGTACTAGTTTACATTCCCATTAGCGTTGTAAAAGTGTTCCATTTTCACCACATCCATGCCAGCATATAAAGTTTCACTCTTGTTACCCAGGCTGAAGTGCAATGGTGCGATCTCAGCTCACTGCAACCTCCACATCCTGGGTTCCTGTGATTCTCCTGCCTCAGCCTCCCAAGTAGCTGGGATCGCAGGCATGTGCCACCATGCCCAGATAATCCTGTATTTTTTTTTCTATTATTATACTTTAAGTTCTGGGATACAAGTGCGAAACGTGTAGGTTTGTTACATAGGTATACCTGTGCCATGGTGGTTTGCTGCACCCATCAACCTGTCACCTACATTAGGTATTTCTCCTAATGCTATCCTCCCCTAGCCCCCGACCCCTGACAGGCCACAGCATGTGATGTTCCCCTCCCTGTGTCCACGTGTTCTCATTGTTCAACTCTTACTTACAAGTGAGAACATGCGGCATTTGGTTTTCAGTTCCTGTGTTAGTTTGCTGAGAATGATGGTTTTCAGCTTCATCCATGTCTCTGCAAAAGACATGAACTCATCCTTTTCTATGGCCACATAGTATTCCATGATGTATATCTGCCATATTTTTTTAATCCAATCTATCATTGATGGGCATTTGGGTTGGTTCCAAGTCTTTGCTATTGTAAACAGTGCTGCAATAAACATATGTGTGCATGTGTCTTTATAGTAGAATGATTTATAATCCTTTGGGTATATACCCAGTAATGTGATTGCTGGGTCAAATGGTATTTCTGGTTCTAGATCCTTGAGGAATTGCCACAGTGTCTTCCACAATAGTTGAACTAATTTACATTCTCACCAACGTGTAACAGCGTTCCTATCTCTACACATCCTCCTGGGCATCTGTTGTTTCCTGACTTTTTGATGATCACCATTCTAATTGGCATGAGATGGTATCTCATTGTGGTTTTGATTTGCATACCTCTAATGACCAGTGATGATGAGCTTTTCTTCATATGTTTGTTGGCTTCATAAATGTCTTCTTTTGAGAAGTGTCTGTTCATGTCCTTTGCCCACTTTTTGATGGGGTTGTTTGTTTTTTTCTTGTAAATTTAAGTTCCTTGTAGATTCTAGATATTAAAGTTCCTTGTAGATTTTGGATATTAGCCCTTTGTCAGATGGATAGATTGCAAACATTTTCTCCCATTCTGTAGGTTTCCTTTTCACTCTGATGATAGTTTCTTTAGCTGTACAGAAGCTCTTTAGTTTAATTAGATCCCATTTGTCAATTTTGGCTTTTGTTGCCATTGCTTTTGGTGTGTCAGTTATGAAGTCTTTACCCATGCCTATGTCCTGAATGGTATTGCCTAGGTTTTCTACTAGGGTTTTCATGGTTTTAGGTCTCATGTTTAAATCTTTAATCCATCTTGAGTTAATTTTTGTATAAAGTATAAGGAAGGGGTCCAGTTTCAGTTTTCTGCATATGGTTAGGAAGTATCCCCCATACCATTTATTAAATAGGCAACCCTTTCCCCATTGCTTGTTTTTGTTAGGTTTGTCAAAGATCAGATGGTTGTAGATGTGTGGTGTTATTTCTGAGGCCTCTGTTCTGTTCCATTGGTCTATATTTCTGTTTGGTACCAGTACCATGCTGTTTTGGTTACTGTAGCCTTGTTGTATAATTTAAAGTTAGGTAGCATTAAGCCTCCAGCTTTGTTCTTTTTGCTTTCTTTTTGCTTAGGATTGTCTTGGCTATACAGGCTCTTTTTCAGTTCCATATGAAATTTGAAGTAGTTTTTCTAATTCTGTGAAGAAGGTCAATGGTAGCTTGATGGGGATAGCATTGGAACTATAAATTACTTTGGGTGGTATGGCCATTTTCACAATATTGATTCTTCCTATCCATGAGCATGGAATGTTTATCCACTTGTTTGGTGTCCTCTCTTATTTCCTTGAGCAGTGGTTTGTAGTTCTCCCCAAAGAGGTCCTTCACATACCTTGTAAGTTGTATTCCTAGGTATTTCATTCTCTTTATAGCAATTGTGAATGGGAGTTCACTCATGATTTGGCTCTCTGTTTGTCTATTATTGATGTATAGGAATGCTTGTGATTTTTGCACACTGATTTTGTACCCTGAGACTTTGCTGAAGTTGCTTATCAGCTTAAGGAGATTTTGGGCTGAGATGATGGGGTTTTCTAAATATACAATCATGTCATCTGCAAACAGACACAATTTGACTTCCTCTCTTCCTATTTGAATATGCTTTATTTCTTTCTCTTGCCTGACTGCCCTGGCCAAAACTTCCATTACCATGTTGAATAGGAGTGGTGAAAGAAGGAATCCTTGTCTTATGCCAGTTTTCAAAGGGAATGCTTCCAGCTTTTGCCTATTCAGTATGATATTGGCTGTGGATTTGTCATATATAGCTCTTAATGTTTTAAGATATGTTCCATCAATACCTAGTTTATTGAGAGTTTTTAACATGAATCATTGTTGAATTTTATTGAAGGCCTCTTCTGCATATATTGAGATAATCATGTGGTTTTTTGATTGGTTCTGTTTATGTGATGGATTACATTTATTGATTTGCATTTGTTGAACCAGTCTTGCATCCCAGGGATGAAGCTGATTTCATCATGGTGTATAAGCTTTTTGATGTGCTGCTGGATTTGGTTTGCCAGTATTTTATTAAGGATTTTTGCATCCGTGTTCATTAGGGATAGTGGTCTAAAATTTTTTGTTGTTGTTGTCTCTCTGCCAGGTTTTGGTATCAGGATGATGCTAGACTCATAAAATGAGTTAGGGAGGAGGCCCTCTTTTTCTATTGTTTGGAGTAGTTTCAGAAGGAATGGTACCAGCACCTCTTTGTACCTCTGGTAGAATTGAGCTGTGAATCCGTCTGGTCCTGAGCTTGTTTTGATGGGTGAGCTATTAATTACCGCCTCAATTTCAGACCTTGTTATTGGTCTACTCAGGGATTCGACTTCTTCTTGGTCTAGTCTCGGGAGGGTGTATGTGTCCAGGAATTCATCCATTTCTTCAAGGTTTTCTAGTTTATTTGCATAGAGATTTTCATAGGATTCTCCGATGGTAGTTCGTATTTCTGTGGGATCAGTGGTGATATCCCCTTTATCATTTTTAATTGTTTCTATTTGATTCTTCTCTCTTTTCTTCTTTAATAGTCTGGCTAGCAATCTATCTATTTTGTTAATCTTTTTAAAAAAAAACAGCTCCTGGATTCATTGATTTTTTTCAGGGCTTTTCAGGTCTCTATGTCCTTCAGTTCTGCTCTGATCTTAGTTATTTCATGTCTTCTGCTAGCTTTTGAATTTGTTTGCTCTTGCTTTTCTAGTTATTTTAATTATGTTAGGATGTTGATTTTAGATCTTTCCCACTTTCCCCTGTGGGCATTTAGTGCTATAAATTTTTCTCTAAACACTGCTTTAGCTGTGTCCCAGAGATTCAGGTACATTGTGTCTTTGTTCTCATTGGTTTTAAGGAACTTATTCATTTCTGTCTCAATTTCATTATTTACCCAGTAGTCATTCAGGAGCAGGTTGTTCAGTTTCCATGCACTTGTGCGGTTTTGAGTGAGTTTCTTAACCCTGAGTTCTAATTTGATTGTGCTGTGGTCTGAGAAACTGTTTGTTATGATTTCCATTCTTTTGCATTTGCTGAGGAGTGTTTTACTTCCAATTATGTTGTCAATTTTAGAGTAAGTGCTATCTGGTGCTGAGAATAATGTCTATTCTGTTGATTTGGGGTGGAGAGTTTTGTAGATGTCTACTAGGTCTACTTGGTCCAGAGCTGAGTTCAAGTCCTGAATATCCTTGTCAATTTCTATCTCGTTAATCTAATATTGACAATGGGGTGTTAAAGTCTCCTACTATTATCATGTGGGAGTCTAAGCCTCTTTGTAGGTCTCTAAGAGCTTGCTTTATGAATCTGGGTGCTCCTGTGTTGGGTGCATATACATTTAGGATAGTTAGCTCTTCTTGTTGCACTGATCCCTTTACCATTATGTAATGCCCTTCTTTGTCTCTTTTGAGCTTTGTTGGTTTAAAGTCTGTTTTATCAGCAACTATGATTGCAATCCCTGCT
Source organism: Rhinopithecus bieti (assembly GCF_001698545.2). NCBI lineage: Eukaryota > Metazoa > Chordata > Mammalia > Primates > Cercopithecidae > Rhinopithecus > Rhinopithecus bieti. The sequence continues at coordinate 232,760 of NW_016815776.1, read as the reverse complement.
TTTTTTTTTTTCTTTTCATTTGCTTGGTAAATATTCCTCCATCCCTTTATTTTGAGCCTATGTGTGTCTTTGCACGTGAGATGGGTCTCCTGAATACAGCACACCAACAGGTCTTGACTCTTTACCCAATTTGCCAGCCTGTGTCTTTTCACTGGGGCATTTAGCCCATTTACATTTAAGGTCAATATTGTTAGGTGTGAATCTGATCCTGTCATTATGATGCCAGCTGGTTATTAGTTGATGCAGTTTCTTCATAGTGTCGATGGTCTTTACATTTTGGTATGTTTTTGCAGTGGCTGATACTGGTTTTTCCTTTCCATATTTAGTGCTTCCTTCAGAAGCTCTTGTAAGGCAGTCCTGGTGGTAACAAAATCTCTCAGCATTTAGTGGCCTGTATTTCTCCTTTGCTTATGAAGCTTAGTTTGGCTGGATATGAAATTCTGGGTTGAAAATTCTTTTCTTTAAGACTGTTGAATATTGTCCCCCACTCTCTTCTGGCTTGTAGGGTTTCTGCAGAGATATTTGCTGTTAGTCTGATGGGCTTCCCTTTGTGGGTAACCCAGCCCTTCTCTCTGGCTGCCCTTACATTTTTTCTTTCATTTCAACTTTGGTGAATCTGATGATTGTATGTCTTGGGGTTGCTCTTCTCAAGGAGTATCTTTTTGGTGTTCTCTGTATTTCCTGAATTTGAATGTTGGCCTGCCTTGCTAGGTTGGGGAAGTTCTGCTGGATCATATCCTGAAGAGTGTTTTCCAACTTGGTTCCATTCTCCCCGTCACTTTCAGGTACACTAATCAAACGTAGGTTTGGTCTTTTCACATAGCTCCAAATTTCTTGGAGGCTTTTTTCGTTCCTTTTCATTCTTATTTTATTCTAATCTTGTCTTCATGCTTTATTTTATTCAGTTGATCTTCAGTGACTGACATCCTTTCCTCCTCTTGATTGATTCAGCTATTGATACTTATGTATGCTTCATGAAGTTCTCATGCTGTGTTTTTCTGCTCCATCAGGTCATTTATGTTCTCTAAAGTGGTTATTCTAGTTAGCCATTTTTCTAACCTTTTCTAAAGGTTCTTAGCTTCCTTGAATTGAGTTAGAACATGCTCCTTTAGCTCAGAGGAGTTTGTTATTACCTGCCTTCTGAAGCCTACTTCTGTCAATTTGTCAAACTCATTCTCCATCCAGTTTTGTTCCCCTGTTGGCGAGGAGTTGTGATCCTTCAGAAAAGAGGCATTTTCAGCCTTTTACACTGGTTTTCCTCATCATCATGGATTTATCTACCTTTGTTCTTTGATGTTGGTGACCTTTGGATGTAGTTTTGTGTGGACATCCTTTTTTTTTTTATGTTGATGCTATTGCTTTCTGTTAGTTTTCCTTCTAACAGTCATGCCCCTCTGCTGCAAGTCTGCTGGAGTTTGCTGGAGGTCCACTCCAAACCCTGTTTACCTGGGTATCACCAGCAGAAGCTGTACAACAGTAAAGATTGCTGCCTGTTCCTTCCTCTGGAAGCTTTGTCCTAGAGGGGCACCCGCCAGATGTCAGCCAGAGCTCTCCTGTATGAGGTGTCTGTTGACCCCTGTTGTGAGGTGTCTCCCAGTCAGGAGGCACAGGGGTCAGGGACCCACTTGGAAGAGGCAGTCTGTCCCTTAGCAGAGCTCAAGAGCTGTGCTGGGAGATCTGCTGCTCTCTTCAGAGCCAGCAGGCAGGAATGTTTAAGTCTGCTGAAGCTGCACCCACAGCCGCCCTTTCCCCCAAGTGCTCTGTCCCAGGGAGAGGGGGGTTTTATCTATAAGTCCTTGACTGGGGCTGCTGCCTTTCTTTCAGAGATGCCCTGCCCAGAGAGGAAGAATCTGGAGAGGCAGCCTGCCTTCAATGACTTTGCAGAGCTGCAGTGGGCTCCACCCAGTTCAAACTTCCTGGCAGCTTTGTTTACACTGTGAGGGGAAAACCACCTACTCAAGCCTCAGTAATAGTAGGCGCCTCTCGCTCCACAAAGCTCGAGCATCCCAGGTCAACTGCAAGCTGCTGTGCTGGCAGTGAGAATTTCTATCCAGTGGATCTTAGCTTGCTGGGTTCCATGGGGGTGGGATCCACTAAGCTAGACTACTTGGCTCCCTGGCTTCAGCCCCCTTTCCAGGGGACTGAATGGTTCTGTCTCATTGGCATTCCAGGTGCCACTGGGGTATGAAAAATAACTCATGCAGCTAGCTGGATGTCTGCCCAAACGGCCGTCGAGTTTTGTGCTTGAAGCCCAGGGCCCTGGTAGTGTAGGCACCTGAGGGAATCTCCTGATCTGTGAGTTGAAAAGACTATAGGAAAAGCATAGTATCTGGGCCAGAATGAACCGTTTCTAATGGCATAGTCCCTCACAGCCTCCCTTGGCTAGGGGAGGGAGTTCCCCAACCCCTTGCACTTCCCAGGTGAGGTGATGCCACACCGTGCTTTGGCTCACCTTCTGTGGGCCGCACCCACTGTCTAACCAGTCCCAATGCGATGAGCCAGGTACCTCACTTGGAAATGCAGAAATCACCCACCTTCTGCATTGATCTCACTGGGAGCTGCAGACTGGAGCTTTTCCTATTCAGCCATCTTCCCAACCACTAATTTTGTATTTTTAGTAGAGATGGTGTTTCACTTTGTTGGTCAGGCTAGTCTCAAACTCCTGACCTCAGGTGATCCACCTACCTTGGACTTCCAAAGTGCTGAGATTACAGGCATGAGCCACTGCACCTGGCCTATTTTTTGATTTTTTGGTCATGGCCATTCTTGAAAGAGTAAGGTGGTACCACATTGTGATTTTGATTTGCATGTCCTTGATCATTAGTGATGTTGAGCATTTCTTCATATGTTTGTTGGCCATTTGTATATCTTCTTTAGAGAATCATCTACAATGTCCTTAGCTCACTTTTTGATGGCATTGTCTGTTTTTATCTTGCTGATTTCTTTGCGTTCCTTGTAGATTCTGGATATTAGTCCTTTGTTGGATATAGAGATGGCCAAGATATTCTCCCAATCTGTGAGTTGTCTGCTTACTCTGCTGATTGGTTCTTTTGCTGTACAGAAGCTTTGTAGTTTTATTAAGTCCCATCTATTTATCTTTCTTTTTGTTGCATTTGCTTTTGTGCTCTTGGTCATCAACTCCTTTACTAAGCCAATGTCTAGAAGGGTTTTTCTGGTGTCATTTTCTAGAATTTTTATGGTTTCAGGTCTTAGATTTAAGTCTTTGATCAAGCTTGGGTTGATTTTTGTATAAGGTGGAGATGATCTAGTTTCATTCTTCTACATGTGGCTTGCCAATTATCCCAGCACCATCTGCTGAATAGAATGTCCTATCCCCACTTTATGTTTTGTTGGCTATGTCAAAGATCAGTTAGCTGTAAGTATTTGGCTTTATTTCTGGGTTCTCTATTCTGTTCCATTGGTCTATGTGCCTATGTTTACACCAATACCATGCTGTTTTGGTGACTATGGCCTTATGGTATAGTTTGAGGTAGGGTAATGTGATGCCTCCAGATTTCTTTCTTCTGTTTTTTTCTTTCTTTCTTTCTTTTGTTTTTTTTTTTTTTTTTGTTTTTTTTTTTTTTTTTTTTTTTTTTTTTTTTTTTTTTTGCTCCATTCTTGCTTGGCTATGCAGGCTCTTTTTGGGTTTCATATTAATTTTAAGATTGTTTTTTCTAGTTCTCTGAAGAATGATAGTTTTTTCTCTTTTTTTTTTTTTTTGTATTTTGACTAGAAACTAGCATTGAATCTATAAATGGGCTTTTGGCAGTATTGGATTATTTTTACAATATTGATCTACTCATCCTTAGCATGGGATGTGTTTCCATTTGATTTCGTGACGTCTATGATTGCTTTCAGCCTGTTTTGTAGTTTACTTATGTAGAGGTCTTTAACCTCCTTCATTTAGATATATTCCTTTTTTTTTTTTTTTTTTTTTTTGCAGATGTTGTAAAAGGGGTTGGTTCTGATTTCGATTCTCAGCTTGGTCACTGTTGGTGTAAGCAAGAGCTACTAATTTGTGTACATTAATTTTGATATCCTGAAACTTTGCTGATTCATTTATTTCTAGAAGCTTTCATGGGAGAAGTACTTTAGGATTTTCTAGGTATACAATCTATTCATCAGCAACAGTGACAATTTGACTTCCTCTCTACCAATTGGATGCCCTTTATTTTCTCTTGTCTGATGGCTCTGGCTAGGACTTCAGTGTTGTACCAAGTGAGTTAGGAGAAATGCCACACTTTGGAGACGATTTAAGAGTCCTTTATTGGGCCGGCGACCCGGAGAGACGGCTAATGCTCGAAATTCTCCGCTTAGGGGCTTGATTTTCTTTATATTTCTGGCTTTAGGAAGGGGAGGGGAGGGCTCAGTTGCAACAATTCTACAGAAGTAAAACATGGCAAAAACAATTAAAAGACAAATGGTTTATGGCAGGAACCAAATAGTTCCAGGTGCAGGGCGGCTCTAAAGCTCTTTATAAGATTTAGATATTGGGGGCTCTGCCGGGACACCAAACTCAAGGCTTTATGGTGTTATCTCTTGAGCAAAATCCTGGGAACTTCGTACATTGCTTGCTTCAGTACCTTATCAGTTCATTGGACTCTTTGATATGTTGAGAGTCTGCTTAGGCAAGTTAACTCCTTGAGGAAGCGGGTGGGTAAGGAGTCCTTAATGTCTTGTAAATGAAGGAGCCAAATGGAGTTCGTCTGGCTTTCTCAGCTAAGGGAGAGTTTATTCATGTGGAAACAAGGCTAGGTGTTTAAAGGAGAAATGGAGAGTCTAAAAACAAAGTTAGTAAAAGCAAGGTTATGTATTACACCAGTACTATATTGAAGACAAGTGGTAGAAATGGGCATCCTCGTCTTGTTCCAGTTCTCAGGGGGAATGTTTTCAACTTTTCCCCACTTAGTATTATGTTGGCTGTGGGTTTGTCATAGATGGTTTTTACTACCTTGACATGGAAGGTATGTTTCTTCTACGTCAATTTTGACGAGCGTTTTAACTATAACGGGATGCTGGATTTAATCATAAAGGGATGCTGGGTTTTAATCATAAAGGGATGCTAGATGTGTTTATTAAGATGATCATGTGATTTTGTTTTTAATTCTGTTTATGTGGTGTATCCCATTTATTGACTTCGTATGTTGAACCATTCCTTAATACCTGATCGGAAACCTACTTGATCATGTTGGATTACCCTTTGGTATGCTATTGGATTCAGGGTTTTTGTTTCTGTTTTGTTTTGTTTTGTATTTTGTTGAAGATTTTGGTATCTATATTTATTGGGGACATTGTTCTCTTTTTTTCTTATGTCCTTTTCTGGTTTTGGTATCAGGGTGATACTGGCTTCATAGAATGATTTAAACAGGATTCCCTCTTTTTCTGTCTTTTGGAATAGTGTCAATAGGATTGCTACCAACTCTTCTTTGAATGTCTGATAGAATTCAGCTGTGAATTCATCTGGTCCTGGACTTTTTTTGTTGCTGGCAATTTTATATTACCATTTCAATCTCGCTGTTTGTTATTGGTCTGTCTGAGGCAGGGAAATGGGGCATGGAGGCAGGGAACATAAGGCCAATCCACAATGACTTCCTAGAACTAAATCAAATGAAAGCACTTCAGCAATGACAGGAATATTAATGGCTTTGTAACTTCACTTCATCCTCTCCATTCATGCCATTTACACTTTGTAACTTCACATTCATCCTCTCCATTTACATAAATCACACACACCAAGTAACATCCTCTCCATTTATAATAGGATGCATTCTGAGTAAATGATTTTGTGACTTCACTTCATTCTCTTTGTTTATATAGAATATACACCAAGTAACCAATGGGAAACCTCTAGAGTATTGAAACCCAAGAAAATTCTGTTAGTGGGGCTGTTGAGCCACCCCACACTCAGGTCGCTCCCACACTGTGGAGAGTACTTTCATTCTCAATAAATCCCTGCTTTTGCTTTCCTCATTTTGTTTGTGCATTTTGACTAATTCTTCATTCGAGATGCCAAGAACCCGGGCACCTTCTACCAGTAACATGTTCAGAGTTTCTATTTATTCTTGGTTTAATCTAGGATGGTTGTAAATTTCCAGTAATTTATCCATCACTTCTAGGTTTTCTAGTTTATGCACCTAAGTGCGTTAAGAGTAGCCTTGAATGATCTCTTGTATTTCTGTGGTATCAGTTGTAATACCTTCTATTTTCTTTCTAATTGAGCTCATTTGGATCTTCTCTCTTCTTTTCTTGGTTAATCTCACTAATGGTCTATCAATTTTATTTATCTTTTCAAAGAACCAGCTTTTTGTTAAATTTATCTTTTGCATTTTTTTGTTTCTGTTTCATTTAGTTCTGCTCTGATCATTGTTATTTCTTTTCTTCTGTTGGGTTTGGGTTTGGTTTATTCTTGTTTCGCTAGTTTCTTGAGGTGTCTCCTTAGATTGTCTACTTGTGCTCTTTCAGCTTTTTGATGTAGGCATTTAATGGTTTAAACTTTCCTCTTAGCACTGGCTTTGCTGTATTTCAGAGGTTTTGATAAGTTCTGTCATTATTTACTTTCAGTTCAAATAATTTTTTATTTTCCATCTTAATTTCATTGTTGACTCAATGATCATTCAGAAGCAGGTTATTTAATTTCCTTGTATTTGCTTAGTTTTAAGCATTCCTTTTGGAGTTGACTTCCAATTTTATTCCACTGTGGTCTGACAGAGTACTTGATATAATTTCAATTTTCTTAAATTTGTTGAGACTTGTTTTGTAGCCTATTATATGGTCTATCTTGAAGAATGTTGCATGTGCTGATGAATAGAATGTATACATTGCAATTGTTGGGTAGAATGTTCTGAAAAAAAATCCATTGTTTTGTTGTTGACTTTCTGTCTTGATGGCCTGTCTACTGCCTCCAATGGAGTATTGAAGTCCCCCACTATTATTGTGTTTCCGTCTATCTCATTTCTTAAGTGTAGTAGTAATTGTTTTATAAATCTGGGAGCTCCAGTATTAGGTACCTATATATTTAGGATTGTGATATTTTCCTATCAGACAAGTCCTTTTATCATTATATAATGTCCCTCTTTGTGTTTTTTAACTGCTGTTCCTTTAAAGTTTGTTTTGTCTGATACATGAATAGTGACTCCTGCTCACTTCTGGCATCTGTTTGCATGGAATATCTTTTTCCACCCCTTTAAGTTATGTGAGACATTATGTGTTAGATGAGTCTCTTGAAGGCAGCTGATACTTGCTTGGAGAATTCTTAATCTGTTCTGCCATTCAGTATCTTTTAAGTGGAGCATTTAGGCCATTTACATTCAATGTTAGTATTCAGATGTGAATTACTATTCTATTCATCATGCTATTTGTTACCTGAATACCTTGGTTGTGTGTGTGTGTGTGTGTGTGTGTGTGTGTGTGTTTCTTTTATTGGTCCTGTGATATTTATGCTTTAAGGAGGTTCTATTTTGGTATATTTCAAGGATTTGGGTCAAGATTTAGAGCTCCTTTTAACAGTTCTTGTAGTGCTGACTTGGTTGTGGCAAATTCTTTTAGCATTTGTTTGTCTAAAAAGACTGTATCTTTCCTTCATTTATGAAGCTTAGTTCCACTGGATACAAAATTCTTGGCTGAAAATTGTCTCTTCGCTGAAAATAGGAGGCTAAAGATAGGGCCCCTATCCCTTCTAGCTTGTAAGGTTTCTGCTGAGAAATTTGCTGTTAATCTGATAGATTTTCCTTTATAGGTTACCTGGTGCCTTTGCCTCAAAGCTCTTAAGATTCTTTCCTTCATCCTGACTTTAGATAACCTGATGACTATGTGCCTAGGTGATCTTTTTGTGATAAATTTCCCAGGTGTTTTTTGAGCTTCTTGTATTTTGATGTCTGGATATCTAGCAAGGTCAGGGAAGTTTTCCTCAATTATTTCCTCAAATATGTTTTCCAAACTTTTAGATTTCTCTTCCTCTTCAGGAACACCAATTATTCTTAGGTTTCATCATTTAACATAATCCCAAACTTCTTGGAGGCTTTGTTCTTTTTTTTATTCTTTTTTCTTCATCTTTGTTGGATTGGGTTAATTTGAAAACCTTGTCTTTGATTTTGAGCTCTGAAGTTCTTTTTTCTGCTTATTCAATTCTACTAGTGAGACTTCCCAGTGTATTTTGCATTTCTCTGAGTGTGTCCTTCACTTCCAGAAGTTATTATTGTTTTTTATTTATTCTGTTTATTTCACTGAAGATTTTTCCCTTCATATCTTGTATCTTTTTTTATTTCATTAAATTTGACTTCACCTTTCTCTGATGCTGCCTTGATTAGCTTAATAATTGACTTTCTGAACTCTTTTTCTGGCATTTAGGGATTTCTTTTTGGTTTGGATCTACTGCTGCTGACCTAGTGTAATCTTCTGGGGGTGTTAAAGAACCTTGCTTTGTCATATTACCAGAATTGCTTCTCTTGCTCCTTCTCATTTGAACAGACTATTTCAGAAGGAAGATCTAGAGCTCAAGGGCTGCTGTTCAGATTCTTTTGTCCCCACATGGTGCTCCCTTGATGTAGTTTGCTCTTCTTTCCCCTAGGGATGGGGCTTCCTGAGAGCCAAACTGCAGTGATTGTTATTTTTCTTCTGGATTTAGCCACCTAGAAAAGCTACTGGGCTCCCAGGCTGGTACTGGGGAATGTCTGCACAGAGTCCTGTGATGTGAACTGTCTTCAGGTCTCTCAGCCATGGATACCAGCATCTGCTCCAGTGGAGGTGGCAGGGGAATGAAATGGGAATCTGTGAGGGTCCTTAGTTGTAATTTTGTTTATTGCATTAGTTTTGCATTGGTTGGCCTCCAGACAGGAGGTAGTGCTTTCAAGAGAGTATCAGTTGCTGTGGTATAGGGAGAATCAGGTGATGGGCAGAGCCCTAGAGCTCCCATGAGATTGTGTCCCTTGTTTTTGGCTACCATGGCAGATAGAGAAGGACCCATAGATTGGGGCAGGGTTATGCATGTCTGAGCTCACTCTCCTTGGGTGGGGCTTGCTGCAGCTGCTATGGGGGATGTGGGTGTGGTCCTCAGGTCAATGGAGTTATATTCTCAGGGGGATCATGGTTGCCTTTTCTGTGTCTCACAGGTTGACAGGGAAGTACAGGGAGCCAGCAGTTACCAACCTCATCCAGCTTCCATACATCCCTAGAGGCTGGTCTCATTCCCACCATGCCCCACCAACAGCACCAAGTTTATTTCCAGGCAGTTAGTGAGCAGGGCTGAGAACTTGCCCTAGGCTACCAGCCTCCCAGCTGAGAAAGCAAGCAAGCAGAGCTGTCAGGTTTCAGGCCTCCCCACCTGCCACGGCTTCTGTGCTATGTCTGCTCTCTTGATTCACCCTTTCTATCCAGGAAACTTCACATTCAATCAAAACTGTTACAAAGTTCAGCTGGAATTTTCTCTCTATGGTCTATTCCTAGTTCCTCTGGCAGTCGTCCCCAGTTACCTCTGTGAAGCAAAGTCAGAAATGGCTTCCCTGGGAATGGCTCTTCCACTGCTTCTTCTACCCCTTTATTTCACTTGGCTCTCTAAAATTGTCTCAGCTGCAGGTAAGGTCAAATCCTTTTTTTGTGATCTGGATCTTTAGGTTTCCCAATGAAGGTGTGTGCTCAGGAGTGGATAATCCCCTTTTCGTACTTTGAGAACTCATGGTTTTCATGCTGTCTCCCAAGGCCTGCAGGAGCAACCTGCTTCTTTCAAAGGTCTGTGGATTCTCTCAGCTTTCCTGGTATTTTCCTGCAATAGTTCTTGGAACAAAAATTTACAATATGAGTCTCCACACATTGCTCTGTCCATCCAAGTGGGAGCTACAAGTTAGCCCTGCCTCCTGTCTGCCATTTTCCCTCTGTTTAGTATAGCGTTATTTAAAAGTGAACTTGGATTAGTTGTAAACAGATATTGTAAACTCTAGGGCAATCACTTAAAAAAATTGAAAAGAGAACTAGACTGACATGCTAAAAAGAAAAAATATTGGAATCATATAAAATGCTCAATTAACCCTTTTCTTGTTTAGGAAAAAAAATGTGCAACTCACTGCCAGCTCTCGCTGTATTTTATATAAACACACTTTTTGAGGCTGAAGCAAATATGACTGATTTTCAATGTGAAAATAAAATATAAAAACTGTTCTTGGAGTTATTTCTAAACAGAACTTACATCAGATTGTCTAAATTATCAGAATCATCTATCTCAGCAAAATAACATTTATCAAATGAATCTTTGGTCAATAATTGCTCAAGAGCAATGTTGACATCATGCACAGGAATGCTACATTTTCTAGGATCTGACATTGTCAACAACAGAGAATTACTCTATTTTGTAAATGGAAATGCCACTACTAAAACCAAAATGCTATAAATAGAATACAATAACTTTTGTTTCCAAAGTTGATATACTACAGTGATGAAAAAATAATAATAAATGCAAGACATTTCAAGGCAAGATTATGAGGTTAAATACTGCAGCTGCAAGCACCACCACCAAGTATTCTCAGGGCAAATGGGAAAAGGGTTAAAACCACAAAAGACAGGAAAACAGTGAAAGACAAAAATAAGGGTAAAGTAAGTCACCAAATAGAAAACAGTAACAAATATGTTAGATATTACTCCAACTATATCAACAAACACTTCAAACATCAATGGTCTAAATGCACCAATCAAAAACCAGAGATTGTCAGAGTAGATCAAAAAACAAGACCAAATTATATGTTGTCTACCAGAAACTCACTTGAAATATAAAGAAACATATAGATTAAAAGTAAATTGATGACTGGGCACAGTGGCTCATGCCTGTAATCCCAACACTTTGGGAGGCTGAGACAGGAGGATTGCTTGATTGCAGGAATTTGAGGATAGCCTGGGAAACACGGCAAGACCTAGCCTCTACAAAAAATTAGCTGGGTGTGGTAGTGTGTGCCTGTGGTCCCAGCTACTCTAAAGCCAGAGGCAGGAGGATTACTTGAACCCAGGAGTTCAAGGCTACCATGAGCTATGATTACTCTACTGTACTCCAGCCTGCATGACAGAGTGAGATGCTGTCTCAAAACAAAAAGAGAAAGAAAAAGTAAATAAATGAAGAAATATATACCAGGCTAACACTAATCAGAAGAAAGCTATATTAATTTCAGACAGTGAACTTCAGAGCAAGGAAAATTATTAGGAATAAAAAGGGGCACTGTATAACGGTAAAGGGCCAATTATCCAAGAAGACATAACAATTCTCAATATGTATGACCTAACAACAGAGCATCAAAATGTGTGAGGCAAAACTGCAAGAATAAAGAGATGAATCCATTATTACTAGAGATTTTAATGCTCCTGTATCAGGAATGGTCAGGTGACAGAGCAAGACCTTGTCTCAAAAAAATGTAAAAAGGAGGCTGGGCATGGTGCCTCATGCCTATAATTCCAGCACTTTGGAAGGCTGAGATGAGCAGATCATAAGGTCAGGAGTTTCAGACCACCCTGGCCAACATGGTGAAACCCCATCTCTATTAAAAATACAAAAATTAGCCAGCCATGGTGGCACACACCTGTAATCCCAGATACTCAGGAGGCTGAGGCAGAAGAATTGCTTGAACCTGGGAGGTGGAGGTTACAGTGAGCCAAGATCATACCACTGCACTTCAGCCTGGACAACAGAGCATCACTTTGTATTGAAAAAAAAAAAGAAAAAGAAATGGTCAGATTCAGGAGGTGAAAAATTAGTAAGGACATAGTTGAACTCAACTACACTATTAGTCAATAGGATGTAATAGATATCTACAGACTATTTTATCCAACAACATCAGCAGCACATTCTTCCAAGTTCATATGGAACATTCATCAAGATAAACTATATTCTAGGTCATAAAGCACACTTCAACAAATTTTTAAAAATAAAAATTATACAGTGTCTGCCCTTAGACCATAATGGAATTGAGTAAGAAATCAATAACAGAAAGATATTTTAGAATGTAAAATACTAAACACTAAAATACTAGGAGGTTAAATAATACACTTCTAAATAACACATGGGTCAAAGAAAAGATCTCAAGAGAAATTTTAAAATATTTTAACTAAATGAAAATGAAAACATTTATCAAAATTTCTGAGATGTTGCAAGAGCAATGCTTACAGTGAATTTATAGCATTGATTGCATACATTAAAAAGAGTAAAGATCTAAAATTAATCATTTAAGTTTCCACCTTAGGAAAGTACAAAGAAATGACAAATTAAATCTAAAGTAAGAGGAAGAAAAGAAACAGTAAAAATTAGAGCATAAATCAATACAATTGAAAACAGGATTCCAATAGAAAAGAAACAACCAAACCAAAAGCTGTTTTTTAAGATCAATAAAATTGATAAACCTCTAGTCAGGCTAACTAAGGAACTAAAAGAAAGAACAAAATTATTCATATCACAAATGAAAAGGGAACTTGACTACAGAACCTGTGGAAATTAAAAAGATAAGCACGGAATACTATGCACAACTCTATGCTCACAAATTTGATTACCTAGATGGAATGAACCAATCCCTTGAAAAACAGAATCTACCAAAACTCACACAAGAAGAAATAGACAACTCAAATAGGCCTATATCTACCAAAGAAATTGAATCAAAAATTAATAAGCTTTCAAAACAGAAAGTACCAGGCCCAGATGTGTTCACTTGTGAATCCTCCCTAACATTTAAGGAATATATTATACAATGATCTACAATCTCTCCCAGAAGATAGAAAGGAGAGGGAATACTTCCTAACTCGCTTGATAGGGCCAGTATTACCATAATACCAAAACCAGAAAAGGTATTGAGAGAAAAAAACATGTCAGACCAGTATCTCTCATGAAAATAGATGCAATAATCCTCAACAAAATATTAGTAAATTAAATCCAACAATGTATGAAAAGAATTATACACCATGACCAAGTGGTATTTATCCCAAGTATGCAAAGCTTTGCAATGAACATTGTTTCAATGTTCAAAAATCAATTAATGTACTCTATCACATTTATAGGCTAAAAACGAAAAGTCACATGAACATATGACTAAATGCAAAAAAAGCATTTCACAAAATCGAATACTCATCCATGATTTAAAAAAAGAAACCCTCAGTAAACTAGGAACAATTGTTGAAGAGAATCTACAAAAATCCACAGTCAATTTCAAACTTAATGGAGAGAAACTGGAAGCTTCTCCACTAAGATAAAAAGGAAAAACATGGCAAGGTTGTCCCCTGTCATTACTGATTTTCAACATTGTACTGGAAGTACTAGCTAATGCAATAAGACAAGAAAAGAAAGCAAAGGGTATACAGATGAGGTAAAAAGAAAATGTCTTCTGTTCACAGATGACATGATTATCTATGCACAACAGCCAAAAGAACCAACAACAAAACAGCCCTGGAACTATAAGTGATTATAGTAAGGTTGCAGGATATGAGGTTAATATGCAAAAGTCAATCACTTTTCTATATCCCAGCAATGAACAAGGGTGATTTAAAATTTAAAACATAATATCATTTACAATAGCACCCCCAAAATCAAAATACTTAGGTATAAATCTGACAAAACATAAACCAGATCTATATGAGAGAAACTATAAATCTCTGCTGAATGAAAGTAAACAAGAACTAAATAAATGGAAATACATTTCATGTTCATGGATAGGAAGACTCCATATTGTTGTACCAGTAAATTCAGGCTACTATAACAAATTATCATAGACTAGGTGGTTAAAAAAAACATATAATGCTCACAGTTCTGGAGGCTGGGAAATCCAAGATCAAGGTGTCAGCAGACCCAGCGTCTGATGAGAGCCCACTTTCTCGTTTGCAAATTGATGTCTTCTGGTTTTGTCCTTACATGCTGGAGAGCAGAGACAGGAAGCAATCACTCATGTCTTTTCTTATAAGGGCACTAATCCCACATCTGAAGACTCCACCCTCAGACCTAATTACCTCCCAAAGTCTCCACCTTCTAAAACTACCACATTGGGGTTAGGATTTCAACATATGAATTCTGGGGGCACACAACCCATCTAAAAAATTATCAAGATGCCTGTTCTTCCCAGCTTGATTTATAAATTCAATGCAGTCCCAATCAAAATCCCAGTAAGTTATTTTGTGAATATTGACAAACTGATTCTAAATTTTATCTACAGAGGTAAAAAACAAAAACAAAAACAGAATAGCTACACAATATTGGAGAAGAATGAAGTTGAAGAACTGAAACTACCCAACCTCAAGACTTATTATAAAAGCAACAGTAATCTAGACAGTGTGGAATTGGTGAAAGAACAGACAAATAGATCAATGGAACAAAATAGCCCAGAAATAAGTCCACATAGTCAACTGATCTTTGACAAGGGAACAAAGGAAATAAAAGAAAAAAATAGTCTTTTCAACAAACTGTACTACAACAAATGGACATCTACACTCACAAAAAAATTAATCTAGACACAGAGCTTACATCCTTCACAAAAGTTAACTCAAAATAGATCACAGACTTAAATGTAAAACACAAAACTATAAAACCCCTAGAGGATAATGTACTAGAATCTTCACTGAGGCATTATTTATAATACTGTAATATTCAAGGCAAACTAAATGAATGAACATAAGTATTGATAGCATACTGTACAATGATGAAAATCATGTTAATAATATTGAATGACATATTTAAATGCTTAAGATATATTGTTAAATGGAAAATATACATTATAAAAGAGTATTTATAGAATGTCCAATTTTAAAACACAAATATCTATTATTTTTATAGGCCTAGTATCTTTGATCTTTTAGGAGTCACATTAGAGGTTGCAAATGATTTTATTTTCTGTATTATCTAAATTTAGTAAAATATTATAAACTCTAATTATTTACATAGAAAATAATTACATAGGAGAAAATCTAGATATGACCTTGAGTTTCATAATAACTTGCCAGATACAACACCAAAAGCACAACCCATGAAAGAAAGAATTGATAAGCTGGACTTCATTAAAATTAAAAATGCTATGTGAAAGACACCATTAAGAGAATGAGAAGACAACAGATTGGGAGAATATATTTGCTAAACAAATACCTGATAAAGAACTATAATCCCAAATACACATAGAACTCTTCAAAATCAATAATAAGAACACAAACAACCCAATTTAAAAAATGGGCCAGAGACCTTAACAAACACCTCACCAAAGAAAATATACAGATGGCAAACAAGCATGTTGAACAGAGGATTCACATCATATGTCATCATGTAAATGCAAATTAAAGCAACAATGACATACCATTCACACCAATTAAAATGGCCAAATCCAGAACACTGACAATACCAAATGTTGATGAGGACACAAATAAACTCACTTATTGCTGGTGGGAATGCTGAATAGTACAATCACCCTGGAAGACAGTTTGGCAGTTTCTGATAAGTAATTATACTCTTACCATATGATTCAGCAATGGTGCTCCTTGGTATTACCCAAAAGAATTGAAAACTTATGTCCACACAAAAACCTGCACATGAATGTTTATTGCAGCTTTATTCATAAATGCCATAACTTGGAAGCAACCAAGATAGCCTTCAGTAGGAGAGTGGATGAATAAACCATGGTACTTCCAGACAATAAAATGTTATTCAGCACTAAAAAGAAATAACCTATCAAGCCATGAAAAAATCTGGAGTAAACTTAAATGCATATTATTAAGTGAAAGAAGCCAATCTGAAAATGCTACACACTGTATGATTCCAACTATATAACATTGTAGAAAAGACAAAATTATGAAGACAATAAAATGATCAGTGGTTGCCAGGGGTCAGAAATAGGGAAGAGGGAGGGATGAACTGGCAGAACACAGAAAATTTTTAGGGAAGTGAAACTACTCTGTATAATGGTGAAACATGTCATTACATATTTTTCCAAACCCATAGAATATACTGATACAGGATAGACGAGCTTCAAATTGGGTCTTAGCCTACAAGGGTTCTTGGCTTTGCCTGGGAAAGAATTCAAGGGCAAGCTGGTGATAGTGCAGGAAAAAACAAAAACAAAAACAGCTTTATTGCAGCAGCAGTGTTACAGGTCTGTCAGTGTTACAGCTCTGTGACTGCTCCTGCAAAGCAGGGATATTCCATAGGCAACTGCTACTCTCAGTTACTTGGAGCAGCTATGCAGTCATATTTATATCTACCTTTTAAGTACATGTAGATTGAGAAGTGGTTTATGCAAAAATTTCTAGGAAAAGGGCAGCAACTTCTGGGTTGTCAGGTCATTGCCATGAAAAGGGGCAGTAACTCCCAGATGTTACCATGGCAATGGTAAACTAATACGGCATACCAGTGGGCATGTCTTATGGAAAGCTGCTTTTGCCCAGTCCCTGTTTTAGTTAGTCCCCAGTTTGGTCCAGTGTCCAATCCTCACCTCTGGAGTCAAGTCCCACCTCCTACCTCAGTACCACACTAAGAATAAACCCTAATATAAACTGTAAACTTTATGTGATAACAATGTAGCAATATAGGTTCTTCAGTTGCAGCAAATGTACCACTCTGGTGGGGCTGTTGATAATGGAGGAAGCTGTGCATGTCAGTGGAGGCAGGGGGCATATGGGATATGTCTGTACAGTCTGTTCAATTTTGCTATGAACCTAAAACTGCTCTAAAAAATAAAGTCTATTGTTTTAAAAAGAGGCAGTGGGTGTGATGAAAGTGAATGTAGCTAGAAAAGAGCAACTGAGGGATTTCTTTCCTTATAGTGATTGACTGTACCATTGTCCATATCCTAGTTGTAATAGTGTACTGTATTTTTGCAAGATGTACCCATTGGGGAAAACTGGGTAAAAGGTACACAAGGGCCCTCTGTATTATTTCTTATAACAGTATATGAATCTAAAATTATGTCAAAATGAAAATTTTAACTTAAAAAATGGACTACTGTTAATACTCTTAACAACATGAGTGAGTCCCTAAATCATGCTAAGTGAAAGAAGTCAAGCATAAAAGAATACATACTGGGTGATTCCATTTTCATAAAATGCAACTTCTTTTAGTTTAAGTTTCAGAAAATACAAACCATTTATAGTGACAAAAAAAAAAGGCAATGACTGTGTAGGCCCAGAGGTAAGGTGGGATGGAATGCAAAGAGGCAAAAAAATGATGCAAGGGGCTTCTGTCTTGATCGTGATGGTGGTTTTATAAGTGCAAATAACTGACGAAACTCATTGAATCATATGCTTTAAATAGATGTGGCTTATCTCACAGAAATTATTTCTCAATAAAGTTGATAAGCAAAAGAAATAATTTCATGGTCCAGAAACCAAAGTCTGCAGGTAATGACATTATATAACTGTAAAGCCCTCAGCCCAGTCAGGGAGGACTTGTTATGGCACACCAGTGTTCTGGGGAAGCTTTAAGAGCCAAGGTATTAATTAATCAACAAACTTTTTTTTCAATTTTTATTTTTAGTTCTGGGGTACACATGCAGGACGTGCAGGTTTGTTACACAGTTAGACATGTGTCATGGTGGTTTGCTGCACCTATCAACTCATCACCTAGGTATGAAGACCAGCATGCATTAGTTATTTTTCCTAATGCTCTCTCTCCCCTCAACAGACCCCAGTATGTGTTGTTCCCCTCCCTATGTCCATGTGTTCTCACTGTTCAGTTCCCACTTCTAAGTGAGAACATGCGGTGTTTGGTTTTCTGTTCCTATGTTAGTTTGCTGAGGATGATGGCTTCCAGCTTCATCCATGTCCATGCAAAGGATATGATCCCATTCCTTTTATGGCTGCATAATATTCCATGGTGTATATGTACCACATTTTCTTTATCCAGTCTATCATTGATGGGCATTTGGGTTGGTTCCATGTCTTTGCTATTGTGAATAGTGCTGCAGTGAATATGTGTGCACATATCTTTGTAACAGAATGATGTATATCCTTTGGGTATATACCCAGTGATGAGATTGCTGGGTCAAATAGTACTTCNTATTTTTCCTAATGCTCTCTCTCCCCTCAACAGACCCCAGTATGTGTTGTTCCCCTCCCTATGTCCATGTGTTCTCACTGTTCAGTTCCCACTTCTAAGTGAGAACATGCGGTGTTTGGTTTTCTGTTCCTATGTTAGTTTGCTGAGGATGATGGCTTCCAGCTTCATCCATGTCCATGCAAAGGATATGATCCCATTCCTTTTTATGGCTGCATAATATTCCATGGTGTATATGTACCACATTTTCTTTATCCAGTCTATCATTGATGGGCATTTGGGTTGGTTCCATGTCTTTGCTATTGTGAATAGTGCTGCAGTGAATATGTGTGCACATATCTTTGTAACAGAATGATGTATATCCTTTGGGTATATACCCAGTGATGAGATTGCTGGGTCAAATAGTACTTCTGGTTCTAGATCTTTGAGGAATCGCCACACTGTCTTCCACACTGGTTGAACTAATTTACATTACTACCAACAGTGTAAAAACATTCCTATTTCTCTGTGACAAATGTTTTAAAATTCCCTTTACATACAAAAAACACACATAGACCTCTATACAATAAAGAATACAGCACATGTTTCGAAGACATGGAAATCATCTTCTGATTAGAGAGGTGTAGCACACTTGAGGAATGGAGACTCTGCCAGGCAGGGAACAACTGTGAGCCCAAAACAACTCAGAGAGGAGAGAGAAGCAGGAGCCCAGAGGCAGGCCCAGGGAGGACAGGAGAAGTGAGCTAGAAGTGGTTGCCATTTGCAGAGATAGAAAAGGAAAAAGTGAAGAATCCTCCTCCCCATTAGTGTGAGTATCACCACATGTGCTATCCTCACCTCTACCTAAAACATCAGTCATGTTTGCTTCCTCCTTCAGCCCCTACCAAGTCATATGTGGAGTCCTGGCATATCGCCTCATTCGGATGTCTCTGGCACCTCTCTCATTTCTTTCTCTTCTCACTGCCACTTCCCCAGGTCATAGCCTTATTGTGTGCCTGAACCATGGCAGAGCCTCCTACCCTGTCTCCTTAGTACTAGGTCCTCACATTTCTGTGCATAATAACGGTTTTGGGTTGAGCTTCCTAGAAGAAGAACCTAAGATGGGGATTCTTGTTCAAGTGATTTACTGGGAAATGCCCTCAAAGAAGGGAGATAAGGAAAGAAGGGGTTGGTGGGAAGAGGAAAAAAACCAAGCCAAAGTGTGATCTGAGTTTGACCCCTCAGGTAAGTTTAGCGGCACTAATTGTACCAAAGCTGGTCCCACTTTGAGACTAGGTAAATTACCTCCCCGTGACTGTTAGCCATTGACTGGGTGGTGGGTTGGGGGTGAGACATGGCATTTATCAGGCAGGGCAGCTCAATCTGTCCAACGACATTTTTTTAAAAAAAGGAGGACACCTCTGAGTTGTTTGCAGCAAAACTTCACAGCAGCTGGGAGATGGAACACCAACATTAAAAAGGGATTTGGGAAGGGCATCAACAACATCCACTACAACGACCTCCCGAACAAACATGCCTGACTGCATCACATCTTTTATTAAAACCGTCAGATGATTCCAACTGCACTGAGCTGAGGTAAGAGGCGCATAGACCAAATTTTCTCCATCTAAATGTAAGACCACCACGACAATCAGATCCAAGTCAAATCAGTCTTCCTAATATCTCTCTGCCCTTCTCACTTACTCTTCCTCTCCTTCTCATCCACAGGGATGAAGTAGGCTATTGAGTAAAAGAAATCACCCAGATAATTCCCTTTCCTAATTCATTTATTTCAGAGTGTTAGAGGTGGCATCCTCCAGATTGCCTGTTATGGGTTGATCAAACAAAGCTGACAAGAGCATCCCCTCCTCTGTCACTTTGGCTCTGAAGATGCTGTCACTGAGGCCCTGTTTTCTTGCCTCAGCTCTGAGGGGCTCAGAGGTGACCTGGCACGTGGGTAGCCTGTCAGGCTGTCAAGCGTGACATCCCAGCCCAATGCTCTTTTATCCCACATGTTTAATTGGGCTTCTTCATGATCACAGTCTTCTTAGGAGGGCAAGAGTTAATGCAGTCTGTGGAAATTAGAAGGTGCAGTCAGCTCTGTCTCTGGGGGTCTCAGGACCATGTCAACATGCTAATCTCAGACGAAGACACAGCCTCACACAGGGCTGTCAGACTAGAAAGACAGACAGTGTCAACCAAGCAGAGCTACCATAAAGATGATAGCACGCTACATACTAAAGTGTCTGTGCCCTTTGTTAGGAGGAAAGACCTATCCCCAGGGAGTGACAGAGTCCACTGGGAGGATGGAAGAGAAAGGGGCTTTTTTGTGCAGCTTCAGGGTAGACAGAAAGAAGGCTAGGAGGGGGCCATAGAGGGCAGAATGCACCTGGTGATATATTCATAGGGTGGAAGACACCAGAGCCAAGCAGGTAGGATGGCTAGCAGAAAGAAATGCCGGGATGCGCGAGGTAGTGCCAGGTGGGAAGGGGCTTTGAAGGAAAAGCAGGAGTCTTTGATGGCATCCAGGATCATTGAAAGGGGAGATATTTGCCAATGCTCTTTTTCCATCACCTAGCACAGTACCTAGTATCCAGAAGATAATGTAATGAATAAATTAATAGAAAGTGCTGGAAATACAGATAAAGGTGTGGCTGCCATAAGTTATCCTCCTGAGAGTCAACCCCACTTATTACACCACTTACAGGAGAAAATTCTACTCCAAACAAGGCAGAATCAGGCTGTCACTCCCCTAAACCATCAGGCCTGTTCTGAGTCAGAGCCTAGGCCAGCTGCTGGGGTTTCTATTGGCTGACTCCTACCTCCCTTAATGAGGTATGATTGCTAAAGGGAAGCAGCTAATTGCATAATGTTTTATTAATCCTTTCTCTATGAAATATTAATTGTGAGCCTTCACAAATACAAAGATCTGTCTGCTTTTTAATGGCATGGGTTGTGGTCTCTCCAGATAAATAGCTGAAGGTTTTCTGTTGAGAGACCAAGATGACAAGCATGATACCAGATCCTGTGAAAGAAAGAGCAGCTGACAGCCCAAAATACACCAACACGTCAAAAATGCCTCCCTTAGTTAGCTGCTCTGCCCAGAAGCCAAGAATATAAACATCAAATGTTTTATTTTGTCCAACTATACCTGTGATTCTCAAACTTTAATGTACTTATGAATCACTAAGGGATTCTGTTCAAATGCAGATGCTGACTCAGCAGGTCTGGGCAGAGGGCAGAGATTCTGCTTTTCTGACAAGCCAAGGCTGCTGGTTTGTAGACCACACTTGCAGTAGCAAGAAAATCTGCTTTGTGGGATCCCCCGTTCTCCCTTGTGGCTCTGCAGAAATGATCTTTGTCCTATTCCATAACTTTCTAACACTTTCGAGTTCTACTCATTCGGGAAGTCAAAGCTTGTTCCTGTTCATTATTGAAAAATCTTCTGTTTAAATTTTTGGAACAATTCTTTTCTCCAGTGCAGGCTAGAGCTGCCTTTTAGATTAAGGAGGGAGTATGTAGTCTTGTCCTGAGATACACCCCTAACTTAAGTGCATCTCATCAGGGGTTTGGGGACAGGGAAGATAAATGGGGAAGGTGAAGGCTTGTGATCAAAAATCTTAAACAGAAACACAATAGAAATAACACACTTTCCAGGATCAGCCTTTCTCAAATTGATAAAGGGAAAAAAGTGGGTCTCAGGGAATGTTGAACTTGTCTGGGAGCCTTCCTGATGCCCAGTGCTTTCATCCTGTTCCTCCCAGCAGAGGCCGTCCTGCACCAAACCCCCACAGAGCCACCAGGTGGTCACAAGGTTGTGTTCTGCACAACTCTGGAGTACCATGGTCTGAATCAACATAGCAGCCCTGCTTCATCCTCCCGGAAGCCTGTGTTCTGCTAACACTCACCCTTGTAAAAACCAAAGAGCAAAATTAGTAACAGAATAAGAGCACTAAACTGTATTTCTCAGCTCAGGTTTTGCTCCCATAAAAAGCAGCAGGCACTTCAGCCTCCCTTCACAGCACCCACCAAGGGTGTCTCACACATGTGCATGAATAGTGTTCTCAGCCACCAGAGTCAGTCGTGTTGTTCCTCTTTGTTCCTGTTCCCCACAGTGCTCCCTGCAAACACAGAGCACAGCAGTTCCCCATGTTCAGTGGAACTACATTGGAGCTTTTGACTGACACTGTAAACTGGGCACAAACCTGCCAGGAAGAGGTCAAAGGACAATCAAGATTGCAGATCCTGGGGTATTCCTCAATCACCTCAACCAGAAATTTCTTCTCAAAAGACGCATTGCTTATATCTCCATGTACATATAACTACACAGTTGACCCGTGAACAACATGGGTTCTAACTGCATGGGTCCACTTATACTCGAAATTTTTCCAATGAAAGTTACACTTGTGTGCCTGCCTCTCCTGCCTCCCCTTCCACTTCCTCCACCTCTTCCCCGTCTGCCACCACTGAGACAGCAAAACTAAACCCTCCCGCTACCCTTTCTCCTCCCTCTACTCAGCAAGAAGACAACATGGATGACAAAATTTATGATGAACTACTTCCACTTAAAGAACGGTAAACATTCTTCCTTATGATTTTCTTAATAACATTTTATTCTCTCAAAATTACTTTATTGTAAGAATACATATAATACAGCATATAATACATAACATACAAAATATGTGTTAATTGACTGTTTTTTGATTTTTGTCATTGTGTTTTTGTTTTGGGGGGGATTTTTTATTGTTGTTTTTTGTTTTTTGAGACAGAGTCTCACTCTGTCACCCAGACTTGAGTTCAGTGGCACAATCTCGGATCACTGCAAACTCTGCCTCGCAGGTTCAAGCAATTCTCCTGCCTCAACCTCCCTAGTAGCTAGGACTACAGGTGCACACCACCACTCCCAGCTAATTTTTGTATTTTTAGTAGAGACAGGGTTTCACCATGTTGGCCAGGCTGATCGTGGACTCCTGAGCTCAAGTGATCTACCCACCTCGGCCTCCCAAAGTGCTGGGATTACAGGCATGAGCCACCATGCCCAGCTGTTAGTTGACTGTTGCTGTTATCAGTAAGGCTTCTGGTCAACAGTAGGCTATTAGTAGTTAAGCTTTGGGGGAGTCAAAACTTATACACAGATTTTCAACTGTGCAGGGCATTGGTACCCCTACTCCCCACATAGTTCAAGGGTCAACTGTATATGTATGCCCACACAGACATATATACATATATATTTGATTAATGTTTTTCTCCCCCACCAGATGGTAAACTCTAAAGGGGCGAGACTATTTTTCTTTGGTTCACTACTGTTATTCAGCACCAAGCACATTGCCTGACACAGGGTAGGTGATTAACCAGTTCTTGAGTGAAGAAACAGATAAGTGAATTTGTTGAATAAGTAACTTTCCACATTCAGCAATTCTCATCCACTCTGAACCTCCGTTTCCTTATCTGGAAAGAGATCAGAGTTTCTACTTCAGATGGTTGCCAGGAAGCTAACCTCTGTCTATAAATGTGCCTAGCATGGGACTTTGTACCGACTAGACTTTCAAAAAATATTTGTTTTCCTGTTATCTATACAATGATGGTAAAGTGACATTAATTGCAAATCTTACATAGTGTTTATTAAATGCTGACTAGGACCTAACCAAGCACTTTTTTCTCTTAGTCTGCACAATTCAGCAAATGTCACCTCCTCTGCGATGCCTTCCCCAGCCACTGCCCCATTCTCAGGCACCATTATTTTCACATCCTCAGTGCTACCTGGGAGCTTGATGAACACCTCTACTAGAGCACTTACCACATCCTCCTATACCCAGATCTTTTTGACTGTGACCTCCCTGAGGACAGGGCCTTATCCTTTGTACCTCTACAGGCCCCATGACTTGAGTAAATGAAGGAATGACTAGATGAAGAAAGAGTCCCATGCCTCTTCTCTGCTCTCTTTTCCACTAACTTTTCAGGTTGAAAAACATGCTTACCCATTTTGAGCAAGGGCTTTGATATCCTACAGTCCTGAACTTGAACCTAGGATCAAATCATTACTATTTAAGTGACTTTAGACAGCTTCTTAACCACTCTACACCACCACTTTCTTGTATGTAATGTGGGATGAATAACACCTCTCAGAGAGGTTTGGGAAATTCAGTCTGACAATGAGTAAGTGGTGAAAACAATGTTGGTCACTTATTAAAAACTCCATCATATGTAAAACAGTATTATTTTACCTCAAATACTAATGTATACTAAGATGTGAATGGTAAACGAGTTGTCATTTTGCTTTCACTCCCAGAGTATTTATAAAATTCACCTGAGATATCCTGATGTGTTTATCCTGAATTAAATGTTTCCTTAGTCTTTACAAATAAGAATAGTGAAATTAAAGATACTTAAAGTATTTTGGAACTGTGGCCTTGGGGAAACATCCATGAATGTCACTAACACTTCTTATTCTGGCAATAGTGTTAATGTACTCATCATCAAGTGTTGTCAAAGCCCATACTTCACCAGTATAGAAGGAGCTAAGGGGGGTGAGGGATGGATACAAAGATTCAGCAATGTGATTCTTGCCCTCAAGGAGGTTTAAGGGAAGATAGAAGACCAATACCAATAGACTCATTTCACATCTCAGGCATACTGAACCAGCCATTCACTCAGCTGCTTCCTCCTCTGAGCTCCCCTAGTGCTAGTGTGTGTGTGTGTGTGTGTGTGTGTGTGTGTGTGTGTGTGTGTGTATTACAGCATATGTTTAAAATTAATTTTAAAATTTGATTAGCCAGCCTGGCATAGTGGCTCATGCCTGTAATCCCAGCACTTTGGGAGGCTGAGACAGGCAGATCACCTGAGGTCAGGAGTTTGAGACCAGCCTGACCAACATGGTGAAACCCCCCATCTCTACTAAAAATACAAAAATTAGTCAGGTGTGGTGGTGTGCGCCTAGTCCCAGCTACTTGGGAGGTTGAGGCAGGAGAATTGCTTGAACCCAGGAGGTAGAGGTTGCAGTGAACTGAGATCATGCCATTGCACTCCAGCCTGGGCAACAACAGCGAAACTCCATCTCAAAAAAAGAGAAAACTGTATTAGCCTACACTTAACATAGCACTTACCAGGTGCCAACCACTATTCTAAGCCCTTCAAATATTTTAACTCTTTAACCTTCTCACCAACCCCTCTAAAATAAATATTATTAATATACTTCATTTTACAGATGGGGAAACTGCGGCACAGAGAGATTAGGTAGCTTCCCAAGACCACACAGCTAGCAAATAATATCGCCAGGACGCACGTGCTCACCACTGTACCACCCTGCCTTTGCCTACACAGCTGCCACTTCTGATAGATGTTGATGACAATGATGATGATGATATTAATAACACATGACAAACTCCTCATAGGCAACAAGTCTTAATGAAGACTTTTAGATGCTCTCAGCATTGAAAAGATAATGATGTCTCCATCTCTAGCCATCATCAAAATTAAAAATTACAGTACTTAATGAAAATATATCACAAAAATTTCATGTATACTGAAATTAAAATAGCTTTTCTCCAGATGTTATTATTGCAAAATTCTGGAGGAGTTTATCCAAGCTGAATCTTTTGCAACATTTTTTCCATGCTACTACTTGGCTAAGGACCTAAATACTTGTTTTGTCTAAGGTGCCTCTCAACCCTGGGGACAGTAGTCCACTTTTTAGGGCCCAGTAAAGGACCTCACATGTTCCTTCTCTATAAAGATTTGTTGAATGAATGCTTAACTATTTCTTCCTCTATTTAGCTTACCAGATAAAATTCAGACTTCCTTATTAAATTAGAATCTCACATAAACAATGAATAATGTTTTAGTATGTCTCCTGTATAATATTTAACTGGGTATCCTGTATTTTTATTAGCTAAATCTGGCAACTCTACCCTCTAGATATAAGAGGAATTCAGAGAAGGGAGAGAAAGTGTGGCTTGGAATAGAAAAAGAAGCTGCATGGAAGACAGAGAAATTGAACCAACTCAAGAAGGGAACATAAAATACATGCTAATGCACCCCCTGGAATTGTGCAACCCAGTGGCCTAGCAGATGGAGGGCATTCCTAGCAGGAAAGCCAGAATGACTAAAGGCCTAGAGGCTGAAGTGAGGTGGCAGAGTAGAGGACAGTGAGAAGGACAGCTGCCCAGACGCATACAATCCAATATTTCCAAACATCTTCCAGTTCCTCAACGGCCATGGCCCTCCATGCTCTCATGACCACTGAACCTTTCTGCATGCAGGTCCTTCTGCCTGGAACTCCTTCCCCTCCTCTCTGTCTGGCTACCTCCTTGTGCACTAGAGTTCTGGTATGTCCGCTGACTCGCCTCTGTACCAAATCCTTATGTGTTGATCTTAACAAAACTTTTTTTTTTTTTTCTTTTTTTT